>NW_007726258.1:285423-316184 GCF_000696425.1 Galeopterus variegatus | reverse complement strand
ATATATATATATATATATATATATATATGAAGAGATTGATTATAAGCTTAGTGACTCGTGCTGTTATAGAGGCTGACGATCTGCTGTCTGCAAGCTGGAGAACCTGGAAAGCCAGGGGTGTTGCTCAAAGGCCTAGGAGCTGGGGAGCCAATGGCATAGATTCCAGTCTGGGTCTAAAGACCGGAGAACAGCAGTGCTGAGGGCCAGAGAAAACCGATGTCCCAGTACACCTGTCAGGCAGTTAATCCAACCTTCCTGCACCTTTTCATTTTTTTTTTTCTTTTTTAGTTAATAGTATTTTATTTTAATTAATAGTAGTTTATTTTTATTTATTTATTATCTATTTATTTATTTATTATTTTAATTTATCAACATACAATGCAGTTGATTTTTGTGTCCCTTTACTGGTTCCACCTTTTCATTCTATTCAGGCCCTCAATGGACTGGACAGTGCCCACTTGCACAGGGAGGGCCATCTGCTTGACTCAGTCCATCGACTCAAATACTAGTCTCTTCCAGAAACACCCACACAGACATACCCAGAAATAATGCTTAACCAGCTATCTGGCCATCTTAAAATTAACCATCACATTGTTCATATATAACTGACCCTTGAACAACATGGAGGTTAGGGGCGCCAACCCCACTGTGTAGTTGAAAATCCATGTGTAACTTTTGACTCCCCGCAAATTAACTACTAATAGCCTACTGTTGATTGGAAACCTTACCAATAACACAGACAGTTGGTTAATACATATTATGTATATTATATGTAGTATATACTGTATTCTTAACAATACATAAGCTAGAGAAAAGAAAATGTTATTAAGAAAATCATAAAAAAGAGAAAATACATCTACAGTATTGTATGGATATTTGTTGAAAAAAATCCACGTACACGTGTAACTGCACAGTTCAAAGCCATTTTGTTCAAGGGTCAATTGTGTGTGTGTATACGTGTGTGTATGTATATATTCTGCATATATTGTCACAGTGGTGAATTTGGAAATGACACCTGTTTGCATCTGTGAATCAGAAAACATATGTTTTGCAATTTGCTTATAGGCACTGTCCATGTATCTGGGCGGGGCCCCTGCTGGCCCAGCAGGTACCGGCAAAACCGAGACCACCAAGGACCTCGCGAAAGCCTTGGGCTTGCTCTGTGTCGTAACCAACTGTGGTGAAGGCATGGATTACAAAGTAAGGCCTTGCTGTCACTTTTGGTACTATCTTATTAGGTAGAGAGCTTAAAGTAGGACATAGCAGGAAAGTGTTTCACCTCAAAGTGTTCCATGAAATGGCATGGTGACAGCTGGAAGAATGTAGTAGAAAACCTTTCACCCCTGCAGTCTCAGAACTTAAATGTGTCTGCTTAAGGATTCTGTTTTTGTTAACAGCATGTAGGGTAGGAATCCCAAACTTACATGTGTGGCACGGTCAGGTAGATAATGTAAATGAATAAAGCAGCAAGAGAGACAATAGAGAGTGGTGGAGACTGTGGCCAACTGGAGAACAATGCTCTGCCTAAAGAGAGTGCTCTGCTCAGCTTTGGTTAATTATCACCACTTGGGAAATTGAACCCAGTGTTGCCAGATTTTCCAGTATTTCAAGAGATGTCAGAAATCTGGAGTTTTACACAAAAATCTGAGTGGGAGCTGGTTCGTAAGAGGCCTTGGGAGTCTTGCTAGAAAGATCGGTTAGGGAAGTGGCTGCCCGCTGCTTCTCTGCCAATCTGATTATCTCATTGTTTGCTCTAATTTAGAAAATGTATCCATGAATGTGTTGCTTACAGTTTTAAAGATGAAGATTGCCCTTGTCCTGACATTTCTTTCATTCTAGGCTGTTGGGAAGATTTTCTCTGGCCTCGCCCAGTGTGGAGCTTGGGGCTGCTTTGATGAGTTTAATCGAATTGATGCCTCTGTGCTGTCAGTGATCTCGTCTCAGATTCAGACGATTCGAAATGCTCTGATCCATCAGTTAACCACGTTCCAGGTGAGGATACGTGTGAGGCCCGCCTGGGTCATGTCCCCAGGATGGAAATGCTGTAAAACCTTCGAAACATCAGATAGTGGGAGTTATCTTCAGACCAGGCTTCCTACAGATGAAGAGTTGATGGATTTTTCTTTTCCATTTGAGACAGTTGGATTTCTCAAAATTATCATCATCTTTGATGATTAAGGATTGTAATATTCCAAGAACTTCAAGCTAATTCCAGACATATAACTAATAGTTATAGATGGGTAGGACTGTGTTCTCAAATAAGTGATGTGCATGGCCCCCTTTAAAGGAAAAACAATATTTTTGGTGACTTCCCAAGTTTGAGAAAACGTGACTTAAAAAGTTAACATTCCATTTAGTCAAATTATCACAGTGAACAATAAATTTTACCTTCATATCTTGTAAAGTTATGGCATTATAACAAGCAGGATTTTTAAGGTTGTTTATCAAAGTGAGAAGGCAAAATTTAAAAAAAATTTGATAATGCACCAATCTCTCCCTGTCCAAGAATACATCTGCAGACTCGAGTTTGAAAAGTCTGTATTAAATTGTATTGTATTAAGCTGGATCAGAATTTGGAGAAACACGATCTGATTATACAATTTAGGTAGCCCAGAAACAGGTTCTATGACAACATAGGATGAGAGCAGCCAATACAGGGGCCCTTTGTGGTCCCAACATGCTCCACTTCTCCTCCTGCCACTGTCCTCACCCTTGCTTGCCCTGCATTCTTGTCCCCTCATGCCACTTGCTCCACAGACACACCATGCCCTGCAACACCATGTATGTTCCCATCTGTCTGGAATTGTCCTTTCTTTCCCTTCATCTGAAAACTCCTATGCATCCTCCAAGGCCCTACCGAGCCCCATTGGGAGGTTTAGGATCAAAATTTGGCTTGAGCTGGTGCCCTGGGATCCCACCTGCTTTCTGTCCAGACCTCGGGGGGGCTCACTGTCAAGAGATTATGTAAATTGGATACCATGAAATATTTTCAGGATTCCAGTAAAGTTCTGGATAGGTTTCCTATAAATTTGTTCTTAAATATTTTAGGGCTGAGTTGACTGCTCTTGTGGGAGGTGTTAGGAGCAGGCCTGTCAGTCTTCCCCGGAGGATGATCTGGACCTCACATGGGATGCTGGGGAGTGGTGAGGATGGTCTCGGTGTGGGCTGGGCAGACAAGTCCGTGGCCTTGTTTTTTGGGAAGCATCGGCTATCTGCTGGGCTGCCCTCTTGTCATTGATGCAGCCTGTGCCTCATAAAAGTAAATATTTCTGTCCTTTATCTGGTGGACAGTCACAAGAAATAACATAGTTAAAAATCTCAGTGGAGAGGAAAATTCACCAAGAGACCATTGGGACTCAACCTTAGAAAAAAGAGTCTAAGAAGGCACAGGCTTCTGCAGTTCACTGGTGTCTGGGGCAACTGGAGGGACAAGAACTGGTTTCTTGGAAGATACTGTGATAGAATTCTTTAGGAAGAGTTGACTGCATGAGGCCCAGGCACGCAGGCTGGGGTGGAGATGGGAGTGGGGAAAGGCGTGACAGGTAAGAGGAATGGAAACCGGTGTTGTGCTATGTGTCAGGCTGGGTTCTTGCATATATTATCTCATTCAATCACCACAACCACGCTATGAGGTAGGTTGCATCCCTGTTTTGCAGAAAAGAAAACTGAGATTCAGAAAGGTTAAGTGACCTGTTCAGGGTCACACAGCACCTCGAATCAGCCTCAGGCTGTGCACTTTCTCATCCTCAGTCACTTCTTCAATGGAGAGACCCTTGGCTCACATCAGAGTTTGGGGGTCGGCCGAGGCTTGCCCTCCCTGGAACTGTTGGGCCTTAAGCAAGGTGCTCTCCATTAACTCCCCAACAGGGAAAGGAGACAAATGGTGGTGTCTGCCTCATACCATGAGAATAAGTCACCACATGGCTCACCCAAGGCCTCCTTTCCTGGGCGGGCTGCATAACTCCTTCCTTTCTCCCCTGTTGTCCTCTAGTTCGAAGGGCAGGAGATTTCCTTGGACTCACGAATGGGCATCTTCATCACCATGAACCCTGGCTACGCCGGCCGCACGGAACTGCCTGAGTCAGTGAAGGCCCTGTTCAGGCCCGTGGTCGTGATTGTGCCCGACCTGCAGCAGATCTGCGAGATCATGCTCTTCTCCGAGGGCTTCCTGTGGGCCAAGGTGGGGCCTCATCAGCGCCCAGCCAGGCATTGTGAAACTCTCCCATGTCTGTGTCCAGACTGGGGAGTCAGGATGTGGTAGCTCTCTGTGGCTCTTTAGGTTTCTTGACTTTGTCTCTCTCTTGCCTACCCCCACTCTGTTTTAATGATAACTTTTAATTTTGGAATAAACTCACAAGAGGTTGCAACAGTAGTAACCCAGAGTTCCCATGTACCCATTCCCCCACGATAATGTCTTCCACATCCAGTCCATTGTCAAGACCAGGAAACTGCCGTGGGTGCAATGCTGTTAACTCAGGTACGGACTTTATTTGAATTTCACCAGGTTTTGCATTCTCTCTCTCTCTCTCTCTCTCCCCACTCCTCCTGTGTGTGTAGTTTTATGACCCTTTCTCACATGTGTGGACTGGAGTGACCATCACCGCAATCAGGGCATGAAACTTGTTCCAGCACCACAAAAAAACTCCCTCGTGTTACCCCTAATAGTCACAACTTCCAACCCTAACCCCCATCTGTTTCCCAGTCACACGTAATTGCACCACTTCTAGAATGTTCTACACCTGGAATTGTACAGCATGCAACCCTTTGAGATGGGCTTTTTCACTTAGAATCATGCACTTAAGAATATATGGGTATAAAAATATGCATATAGATAACTTTTATCCTCTTTAAAAATGTCGACAAAAAAGTATGCACATAGATATTTCCAGAAGGTTCTAGAAAAGGTACAAAATAAAGAAAGCTTTTAACATGAAGGGTTGTTACATTGCTTTTCTGCAACATGCATATGTATGTGTATGTGTGTGTGTGTATATATATATATATATATATTTTTTTTTTTTTGAAAGCTCTTGTTCCTACTATGTTGTCAGGATTTTGAGTTAGCGGGATGAGATCTCTTGTTCTTTTCATGACCAAAATTCCCACACCAGCATTAGGGACCAGTAGGGCTTTGAACACTTGATGTAGACTAGGTGACTGACTTGTCCTCAAAAATGATTACAGCTTAAATTATAGGTTTAGGTTCCAAATAAACAAGATGCATCTTTTTGAAGTGTGATTACTACAATGGATTTTGTTCTTCAAATTAAGGCAGATGAGATTTCCCCCAGCTTTTTAAGAGAGTCATTCAATTTCGGTAAGACAGGTGTTCTTTTAAATTAGTTCTCAACTTGCCATAAGTAAAAACGTAGGACCCACCCTGGCATTTCTGAGAGTTACAGATGAGATTTGTTTATTTATGGAGTTGTGTTGGAACATCTGTGTCCATTTTCTTGCTTTTGTATAATAATGTTCTATTGATTTCACATCATTTTTTTTCCCCATTATTTTCTATCAAAAAGACTCTGGCCAAAAAGATGACTGTTCTGTATAAGCTGGCCCGGGAGCAGCTCTCCAAGCAGCATCATTATGATTTTGGACTCAGAGCCCTGAAATCCGTGCTGGTGATGGCCGGTGAGCTGAAGAGAGGCTCTGCCGATCTTAGGGAGGTAGGGACCCTGGGGCGTCCTTTGACTTCATTTGGTTCATGTGCACTTAATAAATGCTGAGATGGAGGGGATGGGTACAGTACAGTGCTCAACTGAAGGTTTTAAATCTTGGCTGTCACTTCCTTTAGATATCTGGCCTTACTTTGGTCTCTTACCCATTATATTGTTTTCTTCTAATTAGACTTCTTACCTTAAGGTCCAGTCCGATGTCCTCACTCCAGCACCAACACATATGGTGCTTCAGTAGTAATGATCAGTCTGTAATCTCAGGATGGTGGGGCTGAGGGAGGGGTGGGGACGGACAAGATTCCCATGAAAGCACAAATGTGAATTTTTATTTTCTCTTTGCAACGAAAGTTGAGAGAACTAATTCTGTTTCTTTTACATGAGACTGACTTACCCCAAAGTGTAGGTTCAGTTCGGTCAATCCCATTCTGTGGCAACAAGCTCTCGTGTTTCTCTGGATACTATACTTGAACTTTAAAAAAATTTTTTTATTTTTTGACCAGTAAGGGGATTGCAACCCTCGGCATGGTGTGGTCTGCACCATGCTCAGCCAGTGAGCGCACCGGCCATCCCTATATAGGATCTGAACCCGCGGCCTCGGTGCTGCCAGCGCCACACTCTCCCGAGTGAGCCACAGGGCTGGCCCTAGATACTATACTTGAAAGAGACTATATGTGCAGTGTTTGATTTAATTTAACTTTTATTTTTATATAAAATTTTATAATTTCTGTTTTGCTTTTATATATTTCATTTTAGATTCTATTTTCATTTAAAATTTTGGAATTCTGAAAAATGAAATATGAAATTTTGCATCTTAAAATAAAATATGTATTTCACTTTAACATAAATTTATATAAAATTTTCATATAACATTTTAATATGGAAATTTAATATAAGATATAAAATATGTAATTTTAATGTATTATTTATATTTATATATTAAGAAAAAAATTAAAAACATATTAAAAATATAAAAAATTTGAGAATGTATAAAAATTTTATGGAAAATTTCATTTTATATCTCACAAGAGGGTTTCCAGACTTGCACTCGGTTCCTTCAGAAATCTCTTGGAAACCTGTGTGTTTTGTTTCATCCAGGATGTGGTACTGATGCGGGCCCTGCGAGACATGAACCTGCCCAAGTTTGTGTTTGAAGATGTCCCTCTTTTCCTCGGTTTGATTTCCGATCTGTTTCCTGGACTAGACTGCCCCCGTGTGCGCTACCCTGATTTCAACGATGCGGTGGAGCAGGTGCTGGAGGAGAACGGCTATGTCATTTTACCAGTCCAGGTGCGCAGTGCTGGACCTGGGCCCTCCCTGTGACTTTGGGGTCCTTTCAATTGCTTTTTTGTTTGTTTGTTTTTTTGCAGCTCTTTGAAAAAATTATGGCAAAATATGTATAACATAAATTTTACCATTTTAACCATTTTTCCCATTATTTAAATTATGATAAAATATACATAACATCTTAGTGTTTTTAGGTGTACAGTTTGGTGGCTTTAAGGACATTGCCATTGTTCTGCAGCCATCACCACTATCCATCTCCAGAACTTTTTCATCTTGTAAAACTGAAACTCCATACCTTTTAAACAGCTTTTAAACCCTTTCTCCCCTCTCCCCAGACCCTGGCACCCACCATTCTACTTATTGTCTCCAGATACCTCATATAAGTGAAATCATACAGTATTTGTCTTTTTGCATCTTTTTCACTTACCATAACGTCTTCAAGGTTCATCCATGTTGTGGCACGTGTGAGAATTTCCTTCCTTTGTAAAGCTGAATAATATTTTGTTGTATGGATATACCACCCTCCAATTGTTTTTGGCACAATGTGATCATATGACTTAATTATCTTGTTTTGGGGCCCAACCATTTAATGTTCTTTCTCTACCCCACCTTTTATTTTTTCAGAGTCACACTTACAAAAAAAATTACATTAAATTTTGCTGGGGTGGGAATTTGATGATCTGAAGCCTGTAAGGTTGTATATTTTGTCATTAAGGCAAACTTACTGGCAGAGTGTTCTGCTGAGAGTATAAGTGTCCAAAGCTGCAGGATCAGGTTGGCTGCCTCTGGTTGGGCTGACTGGGGGCATCAGGCTACCCTGAGGCCTCAGTCCTGGGTAGCAGGCACCAGCCACAGACAATAGCTCTTTGTGTCTGTCCTGGCCTTGACTTTTTCTTTGGAGATGGTTGTTTAAAAAGATGTGTTTCCCAGCAGGAATGTAAAATGGTGCAGCCGCTTTGGAAAACAGTCTGGCAGATCCTCAACAAGTTCAACGTAGAGTTGCCATATGACCCATCAATTCCATCCCTTGGTATCTACCCAAGAGAAGTGAGAACATATGTCCACTCAGAAACTTGTTCATCAATGTCATAGCAGCATTATTCACAATAGCCAAAAGGTGGAAACAACCCAAGTGTCCAGCAGCTCATGGGTAGATGAAAAAAATGTGGTCTTTCTACACCCTGGATTATTATTTGGCCATAAAAAGGAATGAAGCACTGACATGCCACAACGAGGATGACCTTGAAAACGTCCTGCTAAGCAAAAGAAGCCAAACACAAAAGATCACATATTGGATGATTTCATTTATATGAAATGTCCACAATGGGCAAATCCATAGAGACAGAAAGTAGATTAGGAGTTGTCAGGGGCTGGGGAAAAATGGGATTGGGAGGGATGACTAATGGGTACAGGGTTTTTGTGGGGAGCATGATAAAACTGTTCTCAAATTGATGGTGGTGATGTTTGCATATCTCTATGAATATTACTAAAAACCATTCAATTGTACACTTTAAATAGGTGAACTGTATGGTATGTGAATTATATCTCAACAAAACTATCTTCTTTTTTTTTTTTAAATAAAGATGTGTTTTAACCAAGCTGCCAATGTTTGTCCTGCAGGTGGATAAAGTGGTGCAAATGTTCGAAACCATGTTAACCCGCCACACGACAATGGTGGTGGGGCCCACGGGAGGGGGCAAGTCCGTGGTCATTAACACTCTGTGTCAGGCCCAGTCCAAGTGAGTATGACCTCCGTGGGGAGGGCCCAGTTGCCAGGGTGGTTTTGTGGTAGATGTTTGGTGGCAATATTTCCTAGTCCCACTTTACTCTCTGATTTCCTAGGAGAGTAAAAGGGTCCTAAACACTCCTTTGAACTGAAAGTGTCTTCACTTGCTTCATTGCTGACTTAATTAACATGATTTAGAATGCAAAATAGCGACCCTGTTGTGTGTCCTACAGTGAATAGGTTTATTTGTGAAATGAGAAGGATGTTATAAGGGTATTTTGAAAATTAAGTCATATTTTCTTGGTGTTCAGATTGCACCTTTAAAGTGACTCAGGACCCACCATTATGCAGCACTGCTGTGGTATCGGAGTGGCCAGAAAAAGAGTGTCACCTCCCCAGAGCCTTATCACCAGCCTTGCAGGAGTAATTCTGCTTGAAGGAAAGAGTGATCTCACACTTGTGCATAGAATATAACAGAGGCCTGTAGTGAATTGACAGCCTTACATTGAAAGTAGCTTTTCTGATTTCTTGCTTCTCTCCTAAGCAATATATAGATTCCAGAAAGACTTCAATGTATGCTAATATTCCAGCAAAAATCTAAATGAAGCCTTATATACTTTGTGACTTTAACATTTCTAGATAGCTTATAAAATCTAATAAATGGCTGTCCTTTCTTATTATTATTTCTTCATATGTTTTATATGAGAAAACCAGTTGACAGTGACTTACTGATTCTAAATGGACTATGCTGTAGTCATCTATATTTAATTATTTAGTTAATTCATTGTTAGATAATTTATAGAACTGTCACATACATATGTGTGTGTAATATAATATGTATATTATTATTTATTTGTTAGTTATGAACCGTGATTATTGTGAAGTTTAGTTTTCTTTAGATGAATTAATTATATAGTGTTGCAGGAATTTACAGGCATTGTGGTATGAAATACCCTGTCTACTTGATTTATAAAGTCAGCAACACAGAGCAGATGTTGTCCTGAAATAAGAGGGATTGAACATTAGTGCTTCAAAGGTTCGCTACATTATTCTGGATGACTGAGTATTGTCTCCTATACATCATTAATTATTAAATATTTACATAAATATATCATATACACAAATATATAATATACATGAAAGTTAGCTTCTTGGTGCCCTCCAAAAGCAAAGCTGTGCTTCCAATTCAGACCTCATTTTTATTGGGGCCACGTTTTTGGTTAAATGTGGTGACTTTATGTTTAATGAATGGGAAGCCAAGTGGAGAGTTTGTGTGGATTGCATTTTAAATTTTGGAATGGATTCAAAACATCTAATTCCTCACATAGGCGACCCAGATAGTTTTCCTCATGCATTTGGTTTGCCTGAACCATGGCTGAAGACTCTCTTTTGGCTTAGGCTTGGGCTGACGACAAAGTTGTACATCCTGAACCCCAAAGCCATGAGTGTCATAGAACTCTATGGCATCCTGGACCCCACCACCCGAGACTGGACAGATGGGGTGTTGTCAAACATCTTCAGGGAAATCAACAAACCGACAGATAAGAAGGAGAGAAAGTGAGTATCTTTATAAGTAGGAAGGAGTGTGGGTTAGTTAATACTAATTAACTAAACATTAAAAATGGTGGCTAAGTATATATTGTAGTTTTTTGCTTGGACCTCTATAGATTTAGTCAGATCCTGGAGGCTCTGCTTATAAAGTGCCAGGTACCATCTTAGTGCTTTTTATGTGTGATCTCAGTCAGTTCTCCTCATGAATGTGACGTGGTAGGCACTGGGATTGTCCCCAGCTTGCCACAGAGGAAATTGTGGCCTAGATGAGGTCAGAAATTTGCTCCAAGGCCAGGATTTGAACCTGGGCCGTGCAACCCTGAGCCTTCAGAGAGCCACTGTGCCAGGCTCTCTGCTCATTGTGCCATACTGCCAGGTAAGGCAAAGTAAGGCCAGACAGGGCAAGTAAAGTGCTGTGGAGGGTGCTGGAACACCCTTCGAGCTGCATCTTTCCCACCTGTAGATATGGCCTACCTCTCCACACACCGTGGTGAGGGTCAAGTGAGGCCACGTGTGGAAGTGCCCTGTGGGTACATCAGACAAAAAGCTTTTTGTTCTTCCTATGATAGCTCCTTGGTAAACTAAGGAACAGTCCTGATTTTATGTTCTAGTCAAATTCCCCTAATAATAAGAAAAAAACCTTAACTAACTAGGGTTATTTAAGTTATCAATCCAGTTGTCTTGTCTCTCTGGTATCCTTTAATTTTGAGCAGTTCCTCAGTATTTCTTTATCTTTTATGACCTTGATGTTCTGGCCAGCTGTTTTACAGAACGGTCTCAGTTTGGGTTGGTCAGGTGTTTCCTCTGTGTGTCTCAAGTACCCCTCTGCATTTCTCTTATAAGGACACTTGTCATTGGATTAGAGTCCACCTGGATAATCCAGGATGGTCTCATATGGAGATCCTTAACTTAATTACATCTCCAAAGACCTTTTTTTTCAAATAAGGTCACAGTCACAGCTTCTGGGTGGACATATATTGGGGTGGGGGGCACCATTCAACTCACTACACATGGGTATATGAAACACCTCCCTTTTCTCTTAACTCTACCATAGGGGAACTAGGGGGTTAAAACCAGTGATAGATAGCAGTTGATACTCAGCCTCAGATTTAAGAAGAGAATGGCGTGGGGGTGGCCTGTGACACTTTCTGTCTCATGGGAAGCTCCTTCTCAGCATCAGCAGATTGTTCCATGCAGGAATGCAGTTTGTGTGGTCAGACCTTCCAGTTTGCCTGAGAAGCAAGAAATCAGGTTTTTGTATGAAGTTCCCTGATTCTTAAACATTGGTGACTAACTCAGATAGTTTTTATGTGCCATGTTGGTCAAACCTCTGGACCAAGTAGCGTGCTCTGTCTCAGGTCCTGGCTAGAAAACCCTGGGAAAAGACTTTTGACATGAATGGGCAGGTTACACTGAGTTCCTTCACAGGAGGCTCTTAGGGCACATGGCTTACCTCTTTTTGGTTGCTGCAGGTATATTTTATTTGATGGTGATGTGGACGCTCTGTGGGTAGAAAACATGAATTCTGTGATGGATGACAACAAGCTGTTGACATTGGCCAATGGGGAACGCATTCGGCTTCAAGCACACTGTGCTCTGCTCTTTGAGGCAAGTAGTGATGAAAAATAATTTTGAACATGTTTTTATTTTAATTAAAATTCAAATGTTTAGTAAAGTTATAATAATATAGATGATTATAAAAGATGCAGAAGGGGCCGGCCCGGTGGCGCACTGGATAGTGCGCCGCTTGGGAAGCGTGGCAGTGCTCCCGCCCGAGGGTTCAGATCCCACATACAGACCAGTTCCCACTCACTGGCTGAGCGAGGCGCGGGAACAGCACCGAGGGTTGCAATCCCGTTGCCGGTCCCCGGCCCGGTACGGGGGCAACACTGTGGGAAGCGTGGCAGTGCTCCCGCCCGAGGGTTCAGATCCCACATACAGACCAGTTCCCACTCACTGGCTGAGCGAGGCGCGGGAGCAACGCCGAGGGTTGTGATCCCGTTGCCGGTCCCCGGTCCGGTACGGGGGCGACACTGAGGGTTGCGATCCGTTGCCGGACACGGAAAAAAGACAAAAAAAAAAAAAAAAAAGATGCAGAAGAGTTTATAAGTGCAACTCTTTGTTCTTTACCTACTCCTCTCATCCCCTCTTTACTCTATCCCAGAGGTGACTACTTTTACTTTTTTTGATTTGTCTCTTCTGATGATTACCCTAGTATCTATAAGCAACATGCTTAGCATGCAATTTCTTCCTTGATCAAGTTTGCACATTATTTATTGACTGACTGCTACAAAAGTGAGGATTCATCTCATACCATGAGCCCACCTCCCCTCCTCAGAATAGTATGTTGCTAAGTTGATTAACAGTAAACAATATTTACATTATTGTGTAGATGGAAATATTTACTGCAGAGCCAACTAGTGTACCGTGATTACATTTGCTTTCATTTAGAGCCATTTGTTTTGTCTGGAACTTGTAATTGCTTTTCTTTTTCTCTCACACTGTTTGCCTTTATCTTATCCTTATTTGGTTTTTCAAACTTTCTATCATATCAAGTATTCTGTTGAGCGTCTTCTTCTTCTTTTTTTTTTTTGGAGACCACTCTCCAAGGCCCTCCATCTCAATATGGACTGCTTGTTTCACAGCTGTGGCTCTGAGACTTACTTTCATTCTAGCTTATTATTAATGCCTTTCCTAGCCTGGCCTGCAAAATTTGTCAGGCCATGAGTATTTGTGCATATTATTATTTGATTTGCTGACTGAACTGCATCTTTTTTCCTGGAGAAAGATGGTTTGTTAACATTACTGGTTTATCTGTGTACTTATTAAATTTTATACTACCTAATCTTAATTTTGTTTAAAAAAAAACCCCCAAAACTGAAAGGAAAACATTCCAAAACAATATTTGTTTCTGGTTGGTGGGATTTGGATAATTTATTTTATTCTTTATACTTTTCTATTTTTGTCAGATATTCTATAGCATATTAATTTTTCACATTATTTTTTAGTAAGAGAAAATTTAAACAAATATTATGTCAGACTTGTATAATCTTTCCATCATAAATCTAAGTGTGCAATTAGAAACTTCATGAAGGCTGAGTTAATTTGTATGACTTGAGTTTTATGCATTTATAAAAACTTTGCACAAGAAAAAGGTCTATAACAACTAGTCCAGTTGTTTATAGCTGTAGACATGACTGATTTTCCTTATTTTTCCAGGTTGGAGATTTACAGTATGCCTCCCCTGCAACTGTGTCTCGATGTGGAATGGTTTATGTGGATCCTAAAAACTTGAAATATCAACCATACTGGAAAAAATGGGTTAATCAAATACAAAACAAGGTAAAAATTGCTTCTAAAATTAACTTAAGTTGTTAGTATTGGTGGCTAGTTGGATAACATAGCCCAGTTGGATGTTTGTAGTTGGATTCATGATCTTGTTCTTGAACTTCCCATGTCCTTGAGCAGGAATCAGATAAAAACATGGCACACACACAGTAGATTTCACATAATTCATAGCTTGGGGGTGAGGCAGTGATTTTGATGGTTTAGACCAGAGCTTGACAAACGTTTTCTGTAAAGGGGTAGATTGTAAATATTTTCGGCTTTGCAGGATATCTGGTTTCTTTTGCAACTACTTAGCTCCATGGTTGTGACATGGAAGCAGCCAGAGACAATATGCACACAAATGAGCACAGTTGTGTATGAATAAAACTTTATTTACAAAAACAGGTGGCAGGACAGATTTGGCTTGTGGGTTGTAGTTTGCCACCCTTGGTCCAGATAAGCCCAGATGTTGAGAGACGTGTCTCCAGGAGGTGCCCAACTCCTGCACTTTTGCCCAGTTGAATGAGTGCAGTGTGTGGAGGACCCAGTTTGTCATGTTATTGAGATCCAGTGGTTTCAGCTGACCTCAAACCATGTGATGTGTCACATGGCCACTCACAAGTGTGTATTGTTTTAACAAGAGGCTTCTTTTAAAGATTCAGAGAGGGATATGACAGTCATGTGCAGGTTGTGGCTTGACCACATCTAGGGTACCATGATCGCATTCTCAAAGGGATGCAGGTGGCCTGGGTGTATCTTTAGAAGGGCCACTAAGCTGGTGGTGATTTGGAAACCAGGACATAATTACCCTAAAGAAGAGAAGACCAAGGGAAAGATGACAGGACCATTTGACCATCTAGGAGAGAGAGTTGTCTATGGACCAATGCAATCCCTGGTGGACGTTGATGCCTTGATAGGGAGAGAGGCCTTCTACTCTTTTACAATCTTTGCTTGATGACCATGGTCATGCCACCTGAACTCTAAGATCATCAGCCCCTTTTCTGTCAAATGGGACCTGTTATCCTCCTTCTCTCCCTCCCTGGGGTGGGTAGACCCTATGGCCGAGAAATGAAATGCTTCATGATGAAATAAAAGAGTATTGAAGAGGACAAATCTCTCTACAAATGTAAGGCACTATTAACAGGGTTTCCTCATTGGCCAAATTTATCATTCATCAGAAGATGTTTTATAACACCTCTTTGGACAAGAAAAGCTTTCCGTGAACTTCCATTTCAACAAACAAACCCTTGAAAATGCTCTGGAATTCTGCTCTTTTATAGGTGGAGCAATGCAATTTAGATCATCTCTTTGAGAAATATGTGCCCTATCTCATGGGTGTGATAGTGGAAGGGATAGTGGATGGAAGACAAGGAGAGAAGCTGAAGACGATAGTTTCTCAGACAGACCTAAATATGGTAAGAAACAGTCACTGCTGTTAGCAAAAATAAATTCTTCCCTAAAGATAGACCCACAGTGGGCTTTTAAGGGGAGCACAGGTGCCAGATGGGTGCATGGTAACATTTCAGTTTAGTGGTGGAAGAGGACACGACACTTGCTTTTATGACCCTGTGCAAATCAAGACACTGGGCTTCATGTGCCTGACCAATATGGTGGGTCCTATCCTCCCATTACTCTGGGATCTGGGATCCCAGGACTTACGAGTTGAACTGATCCCCGTGAGGGTGGAATATCTGGGCTGAACCAGATATTTTCCTATGAACCAGGTCACCCAGTTAACCAGGACGTTGGATGCATTACTGGAAGGTGAGATAGAGGACCCGGACCTGCTGGAGTGCTACTTCCTAGAGGCTCTGTACTGCTCACTGGGGGCTTCTCTGCTTGAGGATGGAAGGGTTAAATTTGATGAATGTATCAAACGTGTTGCTACTTTGCCTACTGCTGATATGGAAGACGTTTGGGCCAGGCCCGGGGAATTGCCAGGTAGGAACTTAATGTTACCCTGTTTTCCTGCTCAGAGTGCATTGGGTTAGGTTTTTAGAGGAAGTGAACTTGCTTTTCCAGATTTCTGCCTGTATGGGTTTTCCAGCTTGTTTGCTTCTGTAAAGAAACATGCCAGGGCCAGAGTACCTGGTGGTACCCCTTGGAGAAGTTCAAATGCGTCAGCTGCTATAGCAGAAGCCCAGGCCCTTTGGATGACTTTTCCTGATGAATCTAAACTTTCTTCTCACCTGAACTTAGGTACTTGTTTCCTTTGCTCTGTTTAAGCTCTTTAAACTTTTCATATTCTGCATGACTTTGAGATTCTTCTCCTTAGAGTTTCCCTAGCTGTCTAAAGTCCCACAATTTAATTCATCTGCTATATTCCTGAGTATTTGCACAGTAGACCATCACGTATGCACTTGTAGACCACTCATGGGAAATCATCATATTTAGGTTTTAAGTTTTTGCGTGAAAAATGTGCATCCTCAAAGAACTATATGAGTATACAATGAAAAATGTGTTTCTTCCAAGGACTATATATAATGGTAGGATCATTCTTTGTTCATCTCTTACTGATATTTGAATATGGCTTGGCAGGTAGTTGACTTTCTAAGTTGTATTTTATAATCATGTCCTGGGGATGTTCTTTTTAAAGTAAATAAGATGATCTCAGGTCTTTCTGATGGAGAGTAGTTGAGCAAATGGAAGATATTTTAAAAGTCCATGCTCTATTTGATGGCAGTCTGATTGCACTTTTGAAAATCCTGAAGTCTCCTTGGGGGTGGGGGTGGTGCCCAGCTATGCACGTGGTGCTGGCTACATGTTGCCGCCATCTGCAAGCCCTCATTCAGAGACAATGTTGGCCCTGGCTGTGGGCTTATCTTGCACCCCTAGTTTGCCCTCATCCTGGGACATGCCAGTTCCAGACACTTTCTGCCTGCAACTTCAGCAGCTGGTCACTTGACCACATCCTTGGCCCTGACACTGTCTGTCTCTGCATCATGACTTCCTGCCCCCACCCTCTGCCTACAGTCTGACTACGCCTCCTGCTTCCCATGCTTACCTTTGACCTCATGGGGACCATCACTCTGTCACCCAACTTCCCCAAAATGCGTTGAACTCCAAGCCATGCTGCTCCTCCTTGCCTCTTCCATTCTTTGCTGTCGCCCGGTCACTTGCCAACCACTCTTGCCTGTATCCCCTGACCCCTTTTGCTGCTGTTGCATATCTCCGAGAAAACCCCAAGTCTGTCTCCTCTGCATTTCCAGGGGCTGAGAGATGCTGAGAATGTCACGCAGCCACGAAGACCGGTGCCTCCATCAATTCACAGTCTCCAATTAGAAATTTCTCCTGTCTCCATAAGAGCAATTCACATTCTTTATCCCCAAATCTCCACCCTACTCCCTCCCCTCTCTCTGCAGATGATCCTTCTTGCTTCAGCAGGAAAAATAGAATCCATCTGATAGGCATTTCTCCTTTCAGCTCTCAAGCCTACAGATCCCATCTCCTCTTTCTCCTTTTACGGTGGGAGAAGAGACCCTCTCCTGGCGAAGGCCCATCTGCCCTGTGCTTGGAGGCCTGTCCCCTCTCCTCCTCAGGTCCTTGCTCCATCGGTCTTTTCCTCTCTCTCTTGTGTCTTCAGCCCGTCCCTCTCTACCAATTCCATCCCATCAGCTCTTAGACATGCTCGAGTAAAACCTTCCTAGTTCTATCCCCTTCTAGAGATGTCTCTCTGCCTCTTGCCTTTTAAAGCCAAGCATCCTGAAAGGTTGTCTGCCAGGGGTTTCCTCTCTCTTAAACCTCCCCTCCTACCTGTCAACCAACTGCCATCCCTAACCCTTTGCCCACAACTCCCAGGGACTCCAGCCGGCACACCTGCCACCTTCTCCTTGCCAGACCTCACGGGCCCTTCTGTCTTTGCTTCCCAGCCTTGGGCACAGCAGACCACTTCCTGCCTTCCTGAAACATCCTCCACCACCCCGCTCCCGCTCCTCCAAAGCCTCCTTTGTCATTCTGCGGCTTGTCCCTTAAATCAGGATTTGGTCCTATCTTTTCCTTCTTCGCCCCTTCGCCGAGCTCTCTTCGCCACGCCCGCAGCTCTGGCTTCCAGGCTCTCTCCATGCTGGGCCCTCTCCTGCGTTCCCTAGTTCAGTTATCTTAAGAACTCATGGGAAAGTAGAATTAAAAGATAATATGAATATTTCCATGAACCTTTTGAAGTGCCCTAGTGTGTATATCTATATCTGCCTGCCTGTCTGTCTCTGTATCGCTCACCTATCCCTGTGTCTATCTTCATCTATATCTCTACCTATCATCTCTCCCTCTCTATTTCTCCATCATCTACCTATCTCTAGATCTTTCTATCATCTATCTCTATGTCTGTCATCTGTATCTATATCTAACTGTCATCTATTTATCTCTATCATCTGTATATCCATCCATCAGTCTATCTGCATATCTCTCTATTATCTATATACACAGCCACATTAGTGACCTTGACATTGTCTTCCCGGCTGACCCATCCTTTCAGTCCCATTCACTCTGCCCCTCAGCATCTCTCGACGTGCCCATTTCTCCCCATCCACATGGCTCTTATCGTCTCTACCCTGGGCAAGGCAGGAGCCTCACTGACAGGTCTCCCTGTCTTCACTCTTACCTCCTTCAAGTCTGTTCTCCTATCACAGCCATACTGATCTTTCACAAAGGCACATCTGATCGTGTCTCCCATTGAAGGGTTAACTTCAATGACTCTCCAGTCCCTACAGGGTAGAGATCCAGCACTTGAAAAGGCTTGCCAGGCTCTTCAGGTTGTAGCCGTCAGCCTGGCCAGCTCATCTCCCCCTCACCCGCTGCCCACGCTAGGCTCTGCCCACTCTCAGCTCCTCCAGCCCCTGCACCCCGCTGTGCCCTGGCCTCCCCTGGGGCTCCCTCCTTCCCTGACAGAGCCTCCCAGCTGCTCGCCCCCCTTGGATCAGGGTCACCCGTCCTGCAGGCCTCAGTTTGGATGGTATTTTCTTTGGAAAGCCTTCCTCGCAGCTGTGGCTCCAAAATTTTGTATTGGCGGGGCCTATGGGTGGCAGTCTGTTTGGGGAAGAGGAATGTGAGGGGACTTTTCTAAAAGGTGGGTTTTCACGGCACCCCTGTGGTTGTCAATCATGGTAAAGAATGGTGTGGGTGGAGGGCAATGGTGATGATGGGGAGGGCTGAGGCTCCCAAGCCACCTGTGGCACCTGGTGCCTCACGGATCTCGTCACTGTCCCAGCTTGGTTAGATGCCTGTTGTGCCTGCAATTCCCCATCGCAGAACTCAGCACCTGCATTGAGTTGCCTGTTCACTTGCCTCTGTTCATCCCCATCTGACCCACCAACAACTAAGGGTAGGGACCAGAGTTCCCTGCCTCACCACTGTGTTCCCAGGGAAGGGACTTAGTAACTATCTGTCCAATGAACAGGTGGTGTTACTTCAAAATACTCAGAAAGCATTTGACCAGTGAACAAGAAGCAATACTTCAAAATACTCAGTATCTGACCAGTGAATGAGTAATATTAGTTCAAAATACTCAATAGTATCTGTCCAGTGAAAGAATAGCCCTAAAGTACTCAATGTAGTTTCTGTCCAGTGAACAGGCAGCTTTAGTTCATTTCAAGCATGAGCCGGAACTGATTCTGAATTTGCATGTCTGTGATCAAAGTGAAATAGACCATTATTTGCTGCAGGTCATCTTCCAACCTTATATGACTTTCATTTTGATACCCTACGAAATCAGTGGATCCCGTGGAATAAATTAGTTCCAGAGTATATTCATGACTATAGCAGAAAATTTATCGACATCCTGGGTAAGTGAGAGCCAATGCCTGTTTCTTGGATTAAGAGCGTGTGATCCCTGCTCTGTGAAGAGGTGAGAAAGCTCCCACGGCCTCTCTGGTGAATCTGGGTCCTGCCCAGAGCGTGGTTGAGGGGAACGGAGTAGAGGGAGCCCGGGCTCCTGAGAGGATGGCATCTTTGATTCTTTCTGTCTGTGCTGGCTCTGGGTGCTTCCATGGCTGTGACTCAGCTTTTCGCTGGCAGGCCGGTCCCCACAGGTGGGTGAGATGCTCTTTCCCTCACGTCTCCATAGGCTCCCTTCAGCCCCCAGATCTGGCTGGGCACGGAAGGAACAAAGAAAGGGACGAAACAGGAAGGAAGGAACAGGACAGCTTTTTGTAAACGGAGCTGCCTTGAGGAGTTGTGGACCATGGGTGTTTATGTATTGACGCATGTTTTAAATGCACTCCTCTGGCTATTCAGATAAAATATGGGCCGAATGATCTCACAAGACGTGTGTCTGAGTTTGGTCCAGTGTGCTTAGAGAGGGAGGCATACCTGTTTCCTAGGGAAACCTCAGGATGGAAAACTGCCAAGGTAGGAGGAGCCACACCTGACTCTGTGGTTACATTCTCTCTTCAGAGGAAGTTGTGGGTCAGGAAACCAAATCCTGCTGGTGTCTGAGTGATGTAAGCAACAGGGAAGTGGAGTTTTAATATTCTGAGTATACGTCAGAATTGGATATTAAAAACAGTTTGGGTGTTCTAAACCTGGACTGTGGCAATGATCACAAAGCTATAGAAATGTATCAAATTCATCAAATCATACACTTAAAATGGGTGAATTTTATGATACATAATTTGTACCTCAATAAAGATATGACAGAGAGTGATTGGGATAGAGATGTTCTCCTAAGAAGAGGGTTTTACCCATATATATGTTTTTTAGGTCATGTCTTGGCTTTTGCTGTTGCTTTTTATGGGATTTATAGGATTCTGTGACAACTCCAAGTAGCCAATTGCTCCTCCTGTTTGGAGATCCTGTGATGCTACCATTCTTAATATATCTTTTAGTTCATACAGTGGATACAACCCGCATGACCTGGATGCTGGAACAAATGGTTAAAATTAAACAACCTATTCTTTTGGTTGGCGAATCTGGCACTTCTAAGACAGCCACTACTCAGAAATTCCTCAAAAGTCTTAATGAAGAGGTTAATGTAAGTCATTAATTATTTATTATCTACTGTCATAGAACAAATTACGCCAGCACACAGCAGCTTAATACAACAAACCCTTATTATCTCACTGTTTCTGTGGGTCAAGAATCCTGGAGTGGCTTAGCTGGGTGGATCGAGCCCAGACTCTGTTGTGAGACTGTGGTCATGCTCTTGGCCAGGGCTGCTGTCATCTGAAGGCCGGACTGGGGCTGGAGGGGCATCATCCGAGATGATATTTCACATGGCTGGTGGCTGGAGGTCTTAGTTCCCCAATGTATGTGGCTGCTTGAGTGCGCTCCTGATAAGTCATCTGAAGGCCGGACTGGGGCTGGAGGGGCATCACCCGAGATGATATTTCACGTGGCTGGTGGCTGGAGGTCTTAGTTCCCCAATGTATGTGGCTGCTTGAGTGCGCTCCTGATATGGCTGCTGGCTTCCTCCAGACGAATGTCCAAGGTAGAGAGCAAGGCAGATGCTATGGTGTCTTTTAGGACCTAACCTTGGAAGTCACATACCATCACTTCTGCTGTGTTCTATAGGTCAGACAGAAACCGCCCTGAGCCACCCTGATACAGTGTGGGAGGGGACTGCACCAGGCTGTGAAGACCTGGAGGGGAGGATGATCAGGGACTGCCTCGAAGGCTGGCTGTCACATGAGTCGTCATCATTTTGTGGTTTCTAAAACTTTTTAAGTTTTTCCCTTCCTTTCTCCAGCCATTTGTACAGTGTGTGTGGGGGGGGTCTGAGCTGGTGGGGTTCCCAGGACAAGCAACAGTGAACGAGGCTGTCAGGGCTGCTTTTGAGGAACGTGCAGTCAGTGGGGGAGACAGCACGGGGAGGGAGACGTGGAACACATCAGTGCCATTGTGCAGCGGGAAGGAAGGCACTGGTTCTGCTCCTTATACCCTGCATGGGCCGCTCCTGCTGACCACTCCAATTCTCCTGGCTTGCAATGATTTTCACTTATGTTTTATAACTGAGTAAAGGTTCTCCTCCTCCAAGAAGCTTCCGGTGATTTTTGGGATCTCCAACTGTTACATACTTCCCTCAGACCCACTCGCTCACCAGGTTCTCTGCTTTTGTTAATGCTTGTTAGTCATTCAAGTTTCCATTTCCTGATTTTGGCTTTCTGGAACCCCAGAGGGGAGAAAAGTTTCCCACCACTCTCTTCCCTGATTCTCTTGCTCAGGTTTGTGCCTCTTCTATTCCCAGTGGCTCAGGTGGCCAAAGGCCTCCAGGAAACCATGTGACCCTGCAGGGCAGGCAGAGCTCAGCAGGATTTTGCCCTGGACGTTGTGAGGGACGTGGGCAGGACTAGGCCCGGTTGCCTGTGCATGGTCAAGCTCACTCACGCACTGGCGCATGCAAACATAGTTTATTTAGCTTTAAAGGGAGTCAGTGTGGAGAGCACAGAAGGGATGTTTGCAGCCAGAGGGAGGTACAGGTTTGAGGAGTCAGGTAAAGGGAAGCCACATTCAGAAATCTCCTTTGCAACCCCCTGGACTGGGACCCTGCAGCTGGTGCTCCTCGGCCCAGCAAGGTGAATCTGAACACTCCCGCTCTAACAAGACGCATGATCAGCCTCAGCACGTTCAGCTCATACGTTCCTGTGGTCGTGGACATATGAGTCCAGTTGGAGGGTGTCATCCAAGGCAGTGGTTCCCAAAGTGTGGTCCTCCAACCAGCAGCCTTGGCATCACTGAAAATTTGTTTAAAATATCCCAGACCTACTGAATTGGACACTCTGGGGATGGGGTCCCAGAAGCTGTGTGGCACAAGCCCTCTAGGTGAAGCTGGTGTGTAATTAAGTGTGAGAACCGCTGATCTGTGGGCTCTCCCAGCCTCTCTAAGAGCCAGGTGAGGCCCTGAGTGCCCGTGCATGAGGATCTGGGGCTTCCCTCACCTTCTCTCCAGCAATTAGTTCCAAAGACAGGACCAATGGCTGTGTGTGCTTTCTTTGATGTATTTATTAATGTGAGGCTGGCATGATCCTAATTCACGTTTGAATATCATCATATTGAAAATGCTTTTGTGCTTCGTGTCTTGTGTAATACAATCACTCTATGAGGTAGTCCAAGTAGATGTTATTAAAATCATCTTATAGGTGGCAAAAATGAGGCTCTGAAAGGTTAAATGACTTTTTGGAGGTCACCTAGCTAGAACTGTGCAGAGCCAAGACATTCTCGTCCACTTCCTGCTATGTCACATTGTCCCCAAGGTCCACATGTGACAACTTGCATTATTGCCTTATATGACCTGCCAAACAGAAAGAGACATTCTTGCCTTAGTGCTTAAAAAATAATGAAGCATGGACTTACATTGGGTTATAAAAAAGTTCAGAGACCAGTGAATCAGCAAAATAGATGGTAGCTTATGGTCAAACATTTACTGACGAGACCTTGAAGAAAAGACCAGTTTTTCAAATCATCTCTTTCTGTTTCAGATTGTGTTAGTTGTCAATTTCTCCTCCCGCACCACATCCATGGATATCCAAAGAAATTTAGAAGCAAGTGTGGAAAAGCGAACCAAAGACACTTACGGCCCACCCATGGGAAAGCGCCTCCTGGTGTTCATGGATGACATGAATATGCCGAAGGTGGTTTGAGGCTCANGGGAAAGCGCCTCCTGGTGTTCATGGATGACATGAATATGCCGAAGGTGGTTTGAGGCTCATGGAGGTGGGAGGGAGGGGACAAGACAGTGTGCCTGTATGTGTGACTCTGTGTGTGTGTGTGTTGGAAGTGAGCGAGTGGGACAACACCTGCCTTTGACGCTGCACAATGCTTG
The DNA here is from genome assembly GCF_000696425.1 of Galeopterus variegatus. Taxonomy (NCBI): domain Eukaryota; kingdom Metazoa; phylum Chordata; class Mammalia; order Dermoptera; family Cynocephalidae; genus Galeopterus; species Galeopterus variegatus. The sequence goes on along the minus strand of NW_007726258.1, from coordinate 292,867 downwards.
CAGGGCGCCGGCTGTGGGGAGCCAGCCGTGGGCAGAGTGTTCCCAGGGAACTCTTCTCCGTGCATGAGGATCTGGGGCTTCCCTCACCTTCTCTCCAGCAATTAGTTCCAAAGACAGGACCAATGGCTGTGTGTGCTTTCTTTGATGTATTTATTAATGTGAGGCTGGCATGATCCTAATTCACGTTTGAATATCATCATATTGAAAATGCTTTTGTGCTTCGTGTCTTGTGTAATACAATCACTCTATGAGGTAGTCCAAGTAGATGTTATTAAAATCATCTTATAGGTGGCAAAAATGAGGCTCTGAAAGGTTAAATGACTTTTTGGAGGTCACCTAGCTAGAACTGTGCAGAGCCAAGACATTCTCGTCCACTTCCTGCTATGTCACATTGTCCCCAAGGTCCACATGTGACAACTTGCATTATTGCCTTATATGACCTGCCAAACAGAAAGAGACATTCTTGCCTTAGTGCTTAAAAAATAATGAAGCATGGACTTACATTGGGTTATAAAAAAGTTCAGAGACCAGTGAATCAGCAAAATAGATGGTAGCTTATGGTCAAACATTTACTGACGAGACCTTGAAGAAAAGACCAGTTTTTCAAATCATCTCTTTCTGTTTCAGATTGTGTTAGTTGTCAATTTCTCCTCCCGCACCACATCCATGGATATCCAAAGAAATTTAGAAGCAAGTGTGGAAAAGCGAACCAAAGACACTTACGGCCCACCCATGGGAAAGCGCCTCCTGGTGTTCATGGATGACATGAATATGCCGAAGGTGGTTTGAGGCTCACGGAGGTGGGAGGGAGGGGACAAGACAGTGTGCCTGTATGTGTGACTCTGTGTGTGTGTGTGTTGGAAGTGAGCGAGTGGGACAACACCTGCCTTTGACGCTGCACAATGCTTGCAGGGCGCCGGCTGTGGGGAGCCAGCCGTGGGCAGAGTGTTCCCAGGGAACTCTTCTGAGATGGAGGGACTTTTCCCTTACTGATTGTGTTCCTTAGTTTCTCAAAGGAGGAAAGCAGGTAGCAGGCAGCCTTTGGAGTATGTTCAGTATGTATTTGAATAAGTTGTTTCCAGATGAGCTCTGCTTTAGATAATAAAACTGTTCTCTGCCCCATATACAAGAGAAGCGTAAGGGCAGATGCTTCCCAAGAATTCCTCAGGATTTGCCAAGGAAGCGGAACTTTAGCTGCATGATGAGTGTGTTTCTGGGCCAGAGTCTGAGGAGTGCAAAGTTTTCTTAGCATATTGGAATTTAACTTTATATCATTTCGCAGAACCATTTTTTTCTGAATGTTTATCTTTCAGAAGGAATGTGTGTAAAGCCAGGATTCATTTATACATACATATATACACATATTTATTAATCTACTCCTCTATTCTTCTGTTTATCCATCCACCTATCCATCTGTTTATCCATCTATTCATCCATCCATCCATCCATCATCCATCCATCTATCCATCTGTCTATTTATCCATCCACCTGTCCATTTATCCGTCCATCTGTTCATCCATCTGCCCATCCATTCACACATCCATCCGTGTCCATCTGTCTCTCCATCCATCCGTCCATCCGTGTGTCCATCCATCCATCTGTCTGTTCATTCGTCTCTCCACTCATTGTCCATCCATCTATCCATCCATCTGTCCATGTATCTGTTTATCCATCTGTTCATCTATTCATCCATCCATCCATCCATCATCCATCCATCTATCCATCTGTCTATTTATCCATCCACCTGTCCATTTATCCGTCCATCTGTTCATCCATCTGCCCATCCATTCACACATCCATCCGTGTCCATCTGTCTCTCCATCCATCCGTCCATCCGTGTGTCCATCCATCCATCTGTCTGTTCATTCGTCTCTCCACTCATTGTCCATCCATCTGTCCATGTATCTGTTTATCCATCTGTTCATCTATTCATCCATTCATCCATCCATCCATCCATCCGTCCATCCATCCAATTAACATATTTATTGAGCACCTCTTATGGGACTAGTGCTGTGCAGTGTGTAAGACCTACATACATAGTCCCTGTCCCCATGAAGCTTACAATCTAGTGAGGGAGACAGACTTTAAAAAAATAATCACAAATGGGTGTATAATTGTGAACTTTGAGAAGCCCCATGAAACTGAAACAAGGGTGCTCTGAGAGGACAACAGGAGAGACGAGCTTTAGTTTAGACGGTTGGTGAAGGCCCCTCTGAGTTCTGCTTTAAGATGGTACTCTCTCTTTTCTTTAAAAAAAAAAATCCAGGTGGATGAATATGGCACACAGCAGCCAATTGCCTTGCTGAAGCTGTTGTTGGAAAAAGGCTACTTATACGACCGGGGCAAGGAGCTGAACTGTAAAAGCATTCGAGACCTTGGCTTTATCGCCGCAATGGGAAAAGCTGGAGGAGGCCGTAATGAAGTTGACCCGAGATTTATATCACTATTCAGTGTCTTCAATGTACCATTTCCTTCAGAGGAGTCTTTGCATTTAATTTATTCCTCCATCCTGAAAGGCCATACCTCGGTAACTTGGTTTTAATTAGAACTCTAAACTGGAAGACCTTGTGTTGGGTAAAAGCATACACAGTGCCAACTTATCCACGAAACACAGCAGGTGCAGTGCCTAGAGCCTGCGATACTTGTACGGGCCCATGAAAATGTTTTCATTTCTTTCAAAATCAGAAGAAAAAATTCATCTTTATATCAATGCAGTCATAAAATATAATTTTAATATTTTTTATGGAGCAAGGGGAGGGGTCCACAAAAGTGAAAATGCCTCGGTCCATGGAAGTCACAATGGGGCTCTGAGTCACGTAGGCCACATTGAGTTACAGCAGTGAACCAACTAGGGGAGTCAGTCCCTACTCTGCTCTTTAAGGAAGCCCCCTGAGCTCTCCTGGCCCCCATTCTCATCTGGAACAGGGAGATAATGATAGTTCACACCTCACTGGGTTTGGGGAGAATGAAAGGAGAAAAATGCATGTAAAGCATGTGGCACACTGCCTAGCACGCAGCAGATGCTCATTAGATACTAGGTATGGAGGTTATTATTATGACTTATTTGCCACTCCCTCAAATGGTACCCATTCATTTAAACAATGACCTTCTGATCTTGGCATTTCCCTACCAAACTGGGGTCTGCACACTCAAACGCTTCAGGGGCCGGGCGGATAAGGTTAAGGTATGGAGTGGCCAGGCATGATCAGTAGGAACCGTGAGCACTCGGTGTGTTCACTCCCTACCTGAAGGCATTTGCTTCAAAACTGTGAGGTCAGCACCAATCTAATGGAAGTCAGACTCAGCTTGTTTGGGGCTTTTGTTTCACATCATGTCAACTTGTCAGTTAATGTGAGAATCTAGGGCAATAAAAGCAGATCAGATGATGAGCTTCTCTGGTCTTTTAATTTTTCTTCTTATCTCCTTTTAAAAAGATTGTGGTAAAATTCACATAACATTAAATGTGTTATTTTAACCACTTTAAAGTATACAATTCAGGGAGATTTAGTACGTTCACAGAGTTGTGCAACCATCACCACTGTTTAATTCCAGAACATTTTCATCATCCCAAAAGGAAACCCATACCTATTAGCAGTTTCTCCATCCCTCCCCATCCCCTGGCAACCATTAATCTACCTTCTGTCTCTATGAATTTTCCTATTCTAGGTATTTTATATAAATGTAATCATGCAATATGGAGCCTTTATTGTCTGGCTTCTTTCTCTTAGCATCATGTTTTCAAGGTTCATCCATGTTGTAGCATGTGTCAGTACTGCATTCCTTTTTATGGCCAAATAATATTCCATTGTATGGATATGCCACATTTTGTTTATCCACTCATTCATTGATGGACATTTTTGGGGGGGTCTTTTTATGTTTTAGATGTTTCATGAGAGCATCATGGCTGTGAGTGACAAGTTGACATTCTGCACATTAGCGCTTCACAGAAATATTGTTCAGGATCTACCGCCTACCCCTTCAAAGTTCCATTACATCTTTAACCTTCGAGATCTCTCGCGGGTTTTTAGTGGTCTGGTCCTCACTAACCCAGAGCGGTGAGTCTGTGTTGTCTTATTAAAATATGCCCCATAGCTATGATGGTTTCTTTTATTCTTTTAAGACAGGGGACTTATCAATGAATTCAATGAATCAGTGTCTCAATTAATTACCCAATGTCTTTGCTCATGTTAAATGAAGAAAAGCCGTAAATGCTTGGCTTAAGGCCTGAAGCTGTATAAGCCAGGTGGAATCAAGAGAGCAGAATTGTTGCCTGTGGACAGTTGTATCAGACCCCTTGGGTGGGACCCTTTCGCTGACCTCTTGTTCTTAGGTCTGAAGTTGGAATTTGCTTGTGTGGAGCCTCTTGCTCAAGCAACTGAGTTGCCAGTTGGTTATATGATGTGTGTCTTTAGGAGCATTAAGCACAGAAGACAAAGGATTTAAGTCTGGGTATAGAAATTTTCTCATTAAAACTAGACTTATGTCTTTACGTGAATGTACATTTTATGTGGATTTGCAAGCATGGTCCAATTATGTGGATTCATATTATGGATCAACAAAATATTGAAAAATGAATTAAGGACCTTCCATGTACCCAAACTTGCTCTCGGTGCCCTTGAAAGGCTTTGAATGGCAGGCAGCTCCAGGTGTTTTGGGTGGAGTGATGGCTCTTTGACAGAAACCAGGGAAAGTTCCAGAACTGAGGCCAGATGGAGTTGGCTCTTAGAAAGAGGAGCTGCAAGTGGCCCTGATGCTGATTTTAAATTTGTGTGTTCCAGAAAGTAAGGGTGGTGCTAGGTGTCAATTATGCCATTTACAGATAATACTTTTTTTTCTTCCTTACAATAAGGTAAGTTGTGAATGACGACATCATGGTCTTTTCATTTAATTTGTGAACTTCCGTTGAGCTCTCTGGCTAGATTTCATGAATGTGAGGCTAGGGGAAAAAGGACCGTAAAAATGTCAGTCCTTTACTGCACTCCGTGTGTCCATCTGAAAATAGTAGCATTTAGCTCTGATCTTCTCTACACGACTCATGGCTCAGTTTGCTCCTTCCATTATGTAGGTTCCAGACAGTGACCCAGATGGTGAGAGTCTGGAGGAATGAGTGTCTGAGGGTCTTCCATGACCGACTGATCAATGAAACAGACAAGCAGCTGGTCAGTACATGGAAGTGTCCCAGCAAACCCAGAAATCTAACCACAAAATTCTTCTCTGGGTACAACAAGCAAGTGTAAAAAAAATCCCAATGTATTTTGTATGTATGACACTAACTGCAAAAAAATAGACTCTAAGAATATAAGTCAACAGGAAAAGGAGGGGGGTTATTAGCTACCTTGTAGCAATTGGGAAAAAAATCGAATGTGAATTACTTCAGATAATAATAGTGTGTGCTCTTTTCCTGATAAGTTTTAGCACATGTATAGTTGAGTTTGGGTCCTTATGTGGTCTCATATTTTAAGGTACAAGACCGCATAGGACGCTTGGTCATGGAACATTTTAATGATGACTTGAAGGTGGTAATGAGGGATCCCATACTGTTTGGAGACTTCCGGATGGCTCTGCACGAAGAGGGAACACGTGTTTATGAAGACCTCCAGGACTATGAGGCAGCCAAGGCTCTGTTCCAGGTGTGGACAGGACTCGCACTTCCTCCCAGGGCCATGGGCCAAGTTGGGGAGCCAAGCATTGCGTGGGTGCCTAGAAGGATAATAGCCAGGGCTGAGTCTGATCCAGAGGTTCCCACATCCAGTGGTGCATGGGAATGCCATTAGGAATTTGTTGAATGCAAATTCTTGGGGCCCACCTCCCTGAGATTCGCTTCATCAAGCTCATGGAGGGTCCAAGATCGTGATGCACAGCCAGGTTTAAAAGCCACTCATCTGACTCCCTAATACTTGTTGTGTCTTAGTTCATGAGCTGAGCCTTTCATCTGCTTTGGCTCGCTGGTGGCCAATCAAACACCAGCATATCAAAATCTTGACTGTGAAAGCTAGATTAGTTCAGTAAACCCGAATTATTTTAACTATTTCAACTACTATAGGCATTCAGAAAAATCTCTCCTCCTTTCTTAATCTCTCCTGGACAAAAGGAGAGAGTCTGCCTCTTAAAATCCAGTGATTCTTTAAAAAAATCTTTTTTGTAATTCAGGAAATTCTTGAAGAGTATAGTGAAAGCAACACCAAAATGAACTTGGTTCTCTTTGATGATGCTCTGGAGCACCTGACCCGTGTGCACCGCATCATTCGAATGGACCGCGGCCACGCCCTGCTGGTTGGGGTCGGGGGCTCCGGGAAGCAGTCTCTTTCAAGGCTGGCTGCCTTCACAGCTGGCTATGAGGTGAGTCCACTTTCCTTCCCAGAAATAGGTTTCTTATGTCAGTTCCTGTAGCTGGTAGTTCATGCAAATATTGGACCGATCTATAGCAGATCATAACATGATGTTTTCCTTGAGTATAGAGATGGAGTTTTTGTTGATTTTTTTTTTGGTTTGTTTTTGGCTTCATATTATATTAAATGAATATCCAAAGCATCTTACCATTGTATTGTTTTTAGAATGGAGAATATGACAAATCAAGGGCAAAAGTCAAACCCAAGCAAATCCTGGGAATTGTGACATGCACTCGTATGGTAAAGGGCTTGGCCCAGACCTCAGTGGACCCACTGTAGGTTTCACATTCACGTACACTCATGAGGAGTAAAAAGGGCTTGGAGATGAAGGACGAGGGGAAAGACATCCGTGACTAAGTTATCCATAACTGAGTTAAAAATAGGTTTGAAGCAAATATTACAAGTTTTATGGTTTTTTTAGCAAATGTTAAATATGAGTGGTGGGTAGTGTTGGAGTGTTATGTTATTCATTATGCTTGGTTTATTTTAAAAAATATCTTTTTTTTTTTTTTTCCCTTTTTGTCTTTTTTTACTGACCGGCAACGGGATCGCAACCCTCGGTGTTGCACCCGCACCGCGCTCAGCCAGTGAGCGAGAACCAGTCTCCACATGGGATCTGAACCCTCGGCAGGAGCGCCGCCACGCTCCCAAGCAGTGCACTCTCCAGTGCGCCACCGGGCCGGCCCTTAAAAAATATCTTAACCAATCACTCCCACAACAAAAGATTATACTAATGTATGGCAATGTCCATATTCCACACACTCTTGCAACAAATGGGTATTGTCATTGTGATATTTGCCAATATTGTAGGTGAAAAACATTGCATTTAAATGATTCTTTCTTCAGTTCATAGTGAAGTTTGAAGACCTTTTTATACATTCCTTGGACACTTGCCTTTCTCTTTTGTGAATCGCCTCCCTGTACACTTATTGGTTTGTGAGAACTCTTCATATGGAAGAGTGATCATGGTTCATTCAATGAATCCATCTCACAATATTTCACAAATATTGACCTTTTGTTTAAAGTATTTCTAAAAAAGTGAAAAATGAGTAGGG
>NW_007726258.1:271157-285138 GCF_000696425.1 Galeopterus variegatus | reverse complement strand
TATTTCACAAATATTGACCTTTTGTTTAAAGTATTTCTAAAAAAGTGAAAAATGAGTAGGGTTGATTTACCTTTACATTTGATAAAATATGTACTCGAAACCATCCATTATTAAAACGTAGTTGTTTTACAGTTTCTTGCTACTCTGTTCTGTAGGATAAGATGTTCCCCTCTGGCAAGTTGATTTTTTCTTTGATTAGTCCTGGTATATCTGAAGTATTCTCCTCTGAGGTAGTGCCACGAGGAATGCCAGAGAGATTGTTGAGGGACAGAGGTTGAGAGGAGGATGAGGACGGTTTGGACTGTAACGGGGCCCTGGGACGTGGAGGGCAGGTGTGTAATGGGATGAGAGTGGAGGTTCACACAAAGTGGTGCCAGGAGCTGTTGAAGGGCAGGGGAGAGAGCGACACTCGGGAGGGGCAAAGAAGGTCTGCAGGTGTCGGCTGGAACTGGAGACTACATTCTGTTTACCTGGAAGGCGTCCTTATTGCCTTGACTTTGTGTGTGTGACTGTGTGTGTGCGTGTGAGAGTGTGTGTGGTGACCACGTGTGTATGGGTGTGAAAGCGCACATGCAGAAGTGTGTGCGTGTGAAAGTGCGAGAGTGACTGCGAAGTGTGACTGTGGCCTGAGAGTGCACACGAGTGTCTGTGTGAGGGTGACAGTGGGTGACTGTGTGCGAATGAACAGGACTGAGAGGGGTAGGGGACAGATTTCCCAGTTACTGTAAATCTGATGTGTTTCCAAAATGATGGTTGCTGGTTGCAGTGATAGTTATAACTTCTACCTCTGAGCCAGAATAAATGCTTGAACAGAAAATGTGTGCTTTAAATGTACATCTTTATTTACATTTACATGTATTTTGTGTTTAGATAGGATTTTCTAACTTGAGAATTTAACATGGCTTCTTACTTAACTTCCTTACGCATCTTGCCACAATTTATCTAACTTTATGTGACTCCAGTGTGCGGCCCGGCACACGCTTTGTGGGATGCCGCCCTCTTTTCCCATTTCCTTTGTTGCTTGGCCCGTCCCTGCTGCCTTCCCGCCTGCCCAGGTCTTACCGTCCCTCCCCCTGTGACTCCAGGACCTCATTTTCATGCTGGAGAGAGTTCTCGCCATGCTTGTTTCCTTTCCAGACCACCCACGCCCGTCTGGACAGACCCCGTGCCCTCTGCACACGCTCACCCACCTCCACACGCGTGCACATGCAGGACGCGCGTCATGTCTGCATCTGCGCCTCGCATTCCAAAGCATTTTGGGAAGATGGCCCGAGTCATCTGGTATCGCTGCCTGTGTCCCCCTAGCTGGCTGCAGATTCATGCGCCCTCCCTGTGCACCTGGCATCTCCCAGCTTCCCTTCCTGCTCTTGACTTTGTGCTCCATGTTGGCAGGTGTTTGAGATCCTGCTGAGCCGAGGCTACTCTGAGAACAATTTCCGGGAAGATCTGAAGAACCTTTATCTGAAACTTGGGACTGAGAACAAAAAGATGATCTTCCTGTTCACGGACGCCCACGTGGCCGAGGAGGGCTTCCTGGAGCTCATCAACAACATGCTAACGTCAGGTACTGCCTAGGCTGGCTCTGCAGCTTGGCTTGGACGGGCGCCACCTGACATGCGCTTGTGTTTTTCAGCATTTACTATCTGCAGACACTGCTGTAGCCTGTACAGGTGTGTCCTCATTCCTCTCTCACAGCAGCCCTCGGGATAGGTCTGATTATCTTCATCTTGCAAATGAGACCCCTGGGGCCTGCCCCTCCTGAGAATCTCTTGAACTTGCCCACTTCTCCATCACTGATAATAACGACGGCAGTCACAGCAATAGTTGGTGTTACTGAGCATCTGCCCTGTGCCAAGGACCCTTCTAAGCACTTGTGCATTGCTTGGTCTCCACAAAAACCTGATGAGGAAGGTACCATTACCATCTAATTTCACAGCTGAGGAAAGTGAGGCACAGGGTTGAATGGTGGCCCCTCAAAAAATCCTAGGTCCTAAACTCCTGGGACTCATGAGTGGAAGCTTATTAAGAAAGAGGGTCTTTGCAGATGTAATTAAGTTGAGGATCTTAAGATGACATTGTGGATTTAGGATGGGTTAAAGTCCAATGACAGCCATCCTCATAAGAGGGAGATTTGAGGCATAGAGAATAAGGCCATGTAAAGATGAAGGCAGAGACCCCCACAAGCCAAGGAACGCCTTGAGCCATGAGAAGCTGGAAGAGGCAAGGAAGGACCCTCCCCTAGAGCTGTGGGTGGGAGCACCGCCCTGTTGATACCTTGATTTTAGGCCTCTGGCCTCCAGAACTGGAAGAGAATTCATTTCTTTGTTGTTTTAAGCCTCCCGGTTTAAGGTAATTAATTATGGCAGCCTAATACAGGTACTAGGTAACTTGTCCAAGGGCACCAGGCGGGGAAGGCACCGAGGTGGGACTTGATCCCAGGAACTCGAGCATCATAGCCATGCTCATAACCTCTTTGCTATATCGAAATCCTGTCCGCCTTGGGGCCCTGCCAAGGGTAACTTGTCCAAGGGCACCAGGCGGGGAAGGCACCGAGGTGGGACTTGATCCCAGGAACTTGAGCATCATAGCCATGCTCATAACCTCTTTGCTATATCGAAATCCTGTCCGCCTTGGGGCCCTGCCAAAGTTCAGGCTGACTTTGCTCCACCAAATGGCTTAGAGGAACCTTCTTTCCCAGGGACTTACTGTACTTATTGCTGGTTCATTTTGGCATGTGACTGAATTTTTTATTGTATTGCTGTGTTACTCATTGAGTTTCCCTCCGAGCATTTATTCCGAAAAAAGTTTTTTTTTCCAAAAAGTTGACCTGTAAGGGGATCTTAACCCTTGACTTGGTGTTGTCAGCACCACGCTCTCCCAAGTGAGCGAACCGGCCATCCCTATATGGGATCCGAACTCATGGCCTTGGTGTTATCAGCACCACACTCTCCCGAGTGAGCCACAGGTGGGCCTCTATTCTGAAATATTTTGAACGTAAGAGTAAGTTCAAAAGGATTTTATAGTGACATCTGCGTACACCCACGTGGATTCCGCCATTCATATTTTACTGCACTTGGTTTATCGCATGTGTACACATCTTTCCCTCCACCCATTTCATTTTTGATGCATTTCAAAGTAAATTGCAGCCTCAGTGCACACCCCCTAAATGCTTCCGCATACCATTATCTAGAGTAAACTTACATACTATGAAATGCACACATTTTAACTGTATATTTGCTTCATTTTGATCATTGGGTTTTAAGCTATGTCTGTTTCAATGGGTTGTCAGCTCTTTTAGGGCAGGGACCATGGCATCCACTTGGATTTATTCCGTAGTGTTTATTTCAGACACTGGGTTTGGTAGAGAATAAGATAGGCATGACCTCTGTTCTCCTTGAAGCCTGCAGCCCAGTGTCCAGTGTGTTGATTATCATCAAGGACAAAACCATACAAAGATACACAGCGATTCCAAGTTGCCATAGGTGCTGTGAGAGAGAATAATGGCAGGATCCATCTCAGCTCAAGGTGTTGGCAAGACTGGTTCCTCCTCGAGTTTCCCGGGAGCATCCGCTTCCTCATGTCTTCCAGCTTCCAGGGCTGCTGCCTTCCTTGGCTCCTGGGCTTGCACCTTTCCAGTCTCTGCTTCTGTCATCCTGGCTGTAACTCTTCTGCTTCCCTCTTGTAAGGACCCTTGTGATCACATCGGGACCTCTGGGTGATCCAGTGTACTCACCCCTCTCAAGATCCTTAGCCTGTCACATCTGCAAAGTCTCTTTTGTAGGAAATGTAAGGAAACATCTTCACAGGTTCCAGGTATTAGGAAGTGGACATCTTCAGGGGGCCATTTTTCAGGTGTAGATTTATGTTTTAAGAGCTCCTTCGGGCTGCCGCATAGTGACTTGGTTAGAGGGGACAAGATCAGGAGGGGAATGTTTGGAGCTACTGACATGGTATGGGTGAGAGAGGACGGATTTGGATGAGGGTGGGGCAGAGGTGGGAGGGCGAAGTGGGAGGATTCACGAGGTGTTTCGGAGGCAGAGCCAGCAGGACTTGGAGGGAGTGGATGTGAGCAGATTAGGGGGTGGAGGGAAGATCACAGGTGCCTCCCAGGTTTCTGGCATGAGTGAGTGATTAGTGATACCATCTACTAAGGGGAGGAAGGTCAGATCTGGGCTTGTGCCGTTTTGGGCATGTTGAGTTTGCTACATTTAATGGGGAGTCCAAATGGGATGTCAGAAAGTGTGTTAGTTTGCTAGGGCTGCCCTCTTGAAGAACCACAAAATGGGAGGCTTAGAACAATAGGAATGCATCGTCTCAGTCTGAAGGCATGAAGTCTGAGATCAAGGTGTCGCCAGGGTTGGTTCATCCTGAGGGAAAATCCGTTCCTTGCCTTAGCCGCGGCAGCTGGTGGTGTGCTGACAGTCTTTGGCGTCCCTCGGCTTGTAGAAGCATCACCCTGATCTCCGTCTTCATTTCCACATAGCTCCTCCCTGTCTCTGTGTCCAAGTTCTCCCCATGTGTGAGGCCACCAGTCATATCGGATTAGGGACTACCTTAATGACCTCATTTTAACTTGATTAACTCTGTAAAGACCCTATCTCCAAATAAGGCCACGTTCTGAGGTACTGAGGGGACCACAATATATCTCTCTTTTTGGGAAATGCAATTCCAGCCATAATAAATAGGCAGTTGGGTATAACAGTCTGATTCTGAGATTAGGCGCCCAGGGTGGAGATGTCAACTTCAGAGTCACTGACATGTGGTTTGTGAGACCACGGAAAAGATGGATTCATCCAGGGGAGAGCCCAAGACTGTGTTCAGGTAGAAGAGGAAGGAGCGAGAGAACAAGAGGGTGGGGGGAGAGCAGGGGTGAGTGCATGTTCATCTCTTGCAGTCCTAGGAACTGTGTCAAGGTCCCCAAGACCACCCCTGGTTCACTGATTCGCTGGGAGGACTCCTGGACTCAGCACACACAGTTATACTCATGCCTGTGATTTGTCACAGCAAAAGGACACAAAGCACAATCAGCAGAGGGAAAAGGCACATGGGATGGTCGGGCAAACTCCAGGCATGAAGTGCCAGAGTCCTCTCCCAGTGGAGTCACATAGGATGCACTTAATTCTCCCAGTAATCACTTGTGACAGCACCTACGAACTGTTGTCTACCAGGGAAGCTCATTAGAGACTCTGTGTTCAGGGTCCTTCTTGGGGACTGCTCACGTTGGCAGCCTCTGTCTGGTGTGCACTCAAATTCCAGACGTCCAGAGGGAGGGCAGGTGGTCAACACAAAGTATATTCTTTATACGGTTTAGGCATGGTGATCCACTCTTGTCAGTTTATGGTGGCGGGAGCCCTTCCAAAACCTAAGTTCCCAAATGCCAGCCGAGAGCCAACCTGGGGAGAACTTTCAAAGGTGAGCAGCCTCAGGCCTGCTAGGTTGACTATTTTCTGTCCAGGAAAACATCAGATATTTCATTAAAATGTACCGCATAATTTGAAGTGGAGTAGGCATAGTAAAAAAAAAGTCCAGATACCAGGGTTTCTGAACCACAGCACTACTGGCATTTGGGGCTGGGCAGATCTTTGTTGTAGGGGGGGTGGCCTGGGCACTGAAGGATGTTTAGCCACATCCCTGGCCTCTACCTATTAGATGATAGTAGCAAACTCCCTGAGTTATGACAACCAAAAATGTCTCTAGACATTACCACATGTCTCCTGGGGTGGAGGGCAAATCAACTGCTATTGCGAATCCTGCTTTAGAGTTACAGGTAAGTAAGGCTGTCATATATATGATCACCTTTGATGCTCACAATAATCCTAATAAAAGCAGGAGGAATTTATTACCCTCATTTTACGGATGAGGAGATTGAGGCTCTACACACACAGGTGAGTGAGCCCTAGGTCTCCAAGCCCGGACCCAAGCCCTGATCTTTCCAATCGCCATTTTCTGCTCTTTCTGTGATGTGCACTTCTGTCATTTAAGTCAGTGCCCAGAGAGGTAATAACCATGAGACTTAAAAAGAAATCTGTATGTCTTTGTTTACTAGGAATCGTACCTGCACTTTTCTCTGAAGAGGAAAAGGAGTCTATTTTCAGCCAGATTGAACAAGAAGCTGCAAAGCAAGGGTTGGGGCCGGCCAAGGAGTCTGTGTGGCAGTACTTCGTGAACAAAAGCGCCAACAACCTGCACATTGTCCTAGGCATGTCGCCAGTGGGTGACACCCTGAGGACCCGGTGCAGAAATTTTCCAGGTACCCTCAAGCTGAGCCTGCAAATCCATTTCTCCTGCTTCAGCAGGCCATGTGCACTGGGGATCCATCCACCAGCAAAGTAAAACAAGACACAGTCATTAGGTTGAAATTTGGGCTCTGCACTGTAGGACGAGTCTCACTCTGTCCCTCCCAATTGTCACCAGGCGTGAGTAATGTGCTTTTGACATAAGGACATGTTCACACTCCCAGGTCAAGGCCCATAGAGCATGGAGGGTGGCTCTCCAGTCTCTGCCACTGGGGAAATTCTGCCAGCCTCCTGGAAAGCACAGTACCTGCCTTTAGAGCAGAGGTTCTTAATGGGGGAAGGGTTTTTTTGCCCCCCAGGGGACATTTGGCAATGCCTCAAGACATTTTTAGCTGTCACAGCTGGGCATGGGGGTGGGTGTGGGATGCTACTGGCATCTAGTGGGTAGAGGCCAGGGGTGCTGCTGTACATCCTGTAATCTACAGCCAGCCCCTGCAACAAAGGATTATCTGGTCCCAAATGTCAGTAGTATCTAGGTTGAGAAACTCTGCTTTTGATGAATCAGACTTGGACAGGTCCATGTTATTCAATTTGTTGGCTACTGAAGATGCTATTAATGTTCTTGAGTATCTTGGGGTTGCAGAGTGATTGTCTCTTTCTCTTCAAGGTCTGGTCAATAACACTGGTATTGACTGGTTCATGCCCTGGCCTTCCCAAGCCCTTTATGCAGTTGCTAAGTCATTTTTAGGTAAGTCACGGCTATTACAAGGACTACATAGTTGGTATAATAAAGCAATTTGTTGTCATTTTTCTATCTTTGAATATTGGTCCAGTTGATCCTTCACCATAAACTCCTATGGTAATGAATGGCTTTTTATCTTGTTAGTGTGTTTCTGCTTTATATTGTGTTTTAGTCCAAAGGGGTTTCAGGAGACTTATAAAGGCAATTTATGATAAAAAGTTGGTTAGGTATTATCTAAAGCAGGGATTGGCAAACCATGGCCCACCAGCCAAATGTGGCCCACTGCTTGTTTTGATAAATAAAGTCTTTTTGGTACACAGACTCACTCATTAATTAACATATAGTCTGTGACTACTTTTATGCTGCAACTGCAAAGTTGAGTAATAGCAACAGAGACCATGCTCTTTGGCTATTTGGTTCTTTGTAGAAAAGGTTTGCTGACCCTTGACCCAAGGATGCCCCAAGGACCTTTTGGTTAACTGATTATCAGTCAGCACTGGATTTCTCCCTAAAGTTTCAAACACCTGAGGTCTTGGATATTAATTTTAATCTCTGAATAAGAAAGGGAGTCAGTTTATCTTCAGGGAAAATCCTTTTCTCTGGACCTAACAAGCAGACTTAACGAAATGACACTGGGGGACCTTGTAAATAGTTTCAAACTTATAATACATATTCAGGAAATAAATAGTCCCTCTATATAAACAGAAGTCATAAGCTTAATCATAGTGCAGTTTTTCAGGGAATGGGGCTAAGAGAATGACTTTTTTCTGATGACATAACTTGGGGGTCAGCAAGCTTTTCCTCTAAAGGTCCAGCTCTGTTGCAACTACTCAGTTCTATAGACAATATGTAAATGAATGTCTGTGGCTGTGTGCCAGTAAAACTTTATTTACAAAAACAAGTGGTGGACCAGATTCATCCTTTGATCGGTAGTTTGCCAGTCCGGGTATAGATGTGCCCTAGTTTTCCTAGCTGTGTTATCCATTTCCATGTGTTAGCACTTGGAATTGCTTTCAGTATTTGATATTTCGGTATCATAAATAACATTATCTGGAATTTGTTTAGAATTTCTTTTCTTAGAATATCTTCCCTGGAATTGGGATGACTATGCCCCAAAGTCTGAATTTTGTAAGGCAAATTTTTCATGTGTGCTGTAAAATTGGCCCTTGGACTGTGGTTTTCTGACCTATGCTATAACTCAAGATTAGATCTGCAGAATCTGGATGAATTGATTCTTTTGATCAATCTTTCCTTCTTTCATCTTAATAGGAGGCATATTCTGCTTTGAGGTGAATGTATTTCACAATCTGTCAGGTAATCCAAGTGATGTGACCTTGGCACTGGAAGTAGTCATTAATTCTTTAACAGATTCATAGAAGGCCCACCTTTGCCCAGTTTGTGCTGGGTGTGGGAGATCCAGTGGTGAATGGCTGAGTAAGCCCACCCAGCCTGCAGGTGGGAGGCTGCTCGGCTGGCAAGTAACAGGGTGGGGATTAGATGCTGTGATCTCTACAGAAATCCTATATGCTTCCCGCCACGGTGTCTTAGTCATTAGGGAAGACAGATTGTCCTAACAGTAGGGAAAGAAAATTGGCTTTCTGTGCTATCAGAGAAATTGCTAGAGCATGGGTCAGTCTGGGGTCCAGAAAAGTCATTGACAAATGATAGCTGCTCTTTTCCTTTCTTTTTAAAATTAAATTAAAAAAAAATTTTTTTTGTGGTAATATATATCACATAAATCTTTCCATTTTATTAATTTTTTTTTTGGTACAAACCTTCAATTTTTAAAATTTTTATTTATATATATATTTTTAAAATTTTATTTTGTCGATATACAGTCCATTTTATTAATTTTAAGTGTATGTGTGGTATTAATTACATTCACATTGTTGTGCAACCATCACCACTATCTAGTTCCAAAACTTTTTCATCATCCCAAACTGAAACTTTGTCCCCATTAAACAATACCTCCCGTTCACTCCCTCCCTCCAGCCCCTGGTAACCTCTAATCTATTTTCTGTATTCATGAATTTGCCTATTCTAGACAATTCGTGTAAGTGGAACCATGCAGTATTTGTCCTTTTATGTCTGGCTTCTTTCACTTGGCACGTGTTTTTGAGGTTCATGCATGTTTTAGCAGGTGTCAGTACGTCATTCCTTTTTATGGCTGAATCCTAATAGTCCACTGTAGGGATAGACCATATTTTGTGTATCCATTTATGTGCCGATGGACACTTGGGTCATTTCTACCCTTTGGCTATTGTGAATGCTGCTGCTGTGAACAATGGCACACAAGAAGCTGGTAGAGTCCCTGTTTTTCAGTTCCTTTGGGTACATACCTAGGAGTGGACATGTGGGGTCATATGGTAATTCCATGTTTAACTTTTTGGGAAACCCTCTTTTCCTTTCTTTAAGGGGCACTTTTTTTTTTCATTCCGTCTTCTCCAGGGGAGAATCCAATGATCCCAGCTGAAAATATAGAAGATCTGGTGAAGCATGTTGTTTTGGTCCACCAATCTGTGGATCAGTTCAGCAAACAGTTTCTACAAAAGTTGAGGCGCAGCAACTACGTAACTCCCAAGAATTACCTTGATTTTATTCACACATATTCAAAATTGCTGGATGAGAAAACTCAGTATAATATCGGTGAGACTTGGGGATGGGATGGTTGACAGAAATCATTATTACTTAGGAGTAAGGATTCAAGCGCTGATCTTTTCTTTAAGCAGATATTTCTTAGCAAGTTCAGGTACTCTCAAGATTGAGGCAGAGCAAAGCACATTTTGGGTTTTGGAGTTATTCTTCTGTGTGGGTAGGACCCTGGCGTGCTCTTATGTTTATTTTCAGTGTTGGGCCATACATTTTGTAGCCCTAAACTTTATCCCATTAGAGATATTGTTTAAAGCAGCAACATGCTCTGTTGGAAAATGCTTTTTAGAAGATGCTCTGGCCCTGGCTGTTGGCCAAGTGAAGCACTGTTTTCAGAAATATATTCATTTTGGCTGATGCTGTCTCATTACTGAAAGATGCATGACATCTCATAAAAATGATTTTTCCTTCAGTGAGCCCAAGGGAGGTGAATCCCAGTGGGGCAACCAGGATGCTTGCCCCGTGTGTTGGGAGCAGTGCCCCGTTGACCATGAACTCTGGGTGCTTTCTTTCTTCAGCACAGTGCAAGCGTCTGGAGGGGGGGCTGGACAAGCTGAAGGAGGCCGCCATTCAGCTCGAGGAGCTGAACGAGAAGCTGGCCGAGCAGAAGATTGTGCTGGCTGAGAAGTCCGTGGCCTGCGAGGCATTGCTGGAGGAGATTGCCACCAACACGGCCATAGGTGAGTGTGGGGCCAGCTCTGAGGTCGGGACCGCCCCCAACAGGACAGGGCTCCACCGGGGACACCCCTGAGAAATGCTTTAGTCACAGAGTGTGGCATCTTTTGACACTGCGGCTGCTCTTTGTTCTGAGTTAGTGTCTAGGCAGTCTTGTCCCCTTTCGTAAGCACCGAGACACTTCCATGTGTGGGAGGAGCCACGAGCGTCAGGGGCTGTGCTGGCCCTTCCAGCAGGCGCACCCCGCACTGAACTTGGGATGATTATCGCAGCCCTACCTTCCCACCCAGCCCCAGTGCTGCCTCCTCTGTGCTGCTGTCCCCACCAGTTCTGGTCCTTCTTGGAGGTTCCCCTTCTGCTTCTCCCTTCTGAAGCTTTCCCACCTGTGATCTTGCTACCCTCTTCCAATGAATGTATCCTCCCACGGCCTCAGCAAGGAACGATTCCACGGGGCCCATCCCAGTGTCAGGGCCACCTGCAGCTTTGCACGCCCAATCAGTGTTTGCTTGTGGGCTGTGGCAATCAGTCCCGAGACTTCGCAGCCTCGGGGAGATCCATGCGCCCAGCATACGTTTACCCAGTACCTATCGTAGCAGTTTCTAGGCTGCCATAGCAAAGTACTGCAAGCTGGGGGGCTTAAAACCACAGGAATTTCCTTCTCACAGTTCTGGAGGCCAGAAGTCTGAAAGCAAAGAGTACCTATCGTAGCAGTTTCTAGGCTGCCATAGCAAAGTACTGCAAGCTGGGGGGCTTAAAGCCACAGGAATTTCCTTCTCACAGTTCTGGAGGCCAGAAGTCTGAAAGCAAAGGTATTGGCAGGACTGTGCTCCCTCCAAAAGTTCTAGGGAAGAATTCTTTCTCGCTGCTTCCAGCATCTGGTGGTTGCTGGCAATCCTTGGCATTCCTCAGCTTATAGATGCATCACTGCTATCTCTGTGTCCACTGTCACACAACCTCTTCTCTGGGTGTCTTCACATGGCCTTCTTATAAGGATGCCAGTCACTGGATTGAGGGCCCACCCTAACCCAGTATGACCTCATCTTAAATTACATCTACAAAGATCTTCTTTCCAATTAAGGCCACATTCCGAGGTTCCAGGTGGACACGAATTTTGGCGGTGGTGCGGGGGGGACACTGTTTGACCCAGTACACCTGCTGCGAGTCAAGCCCTGTTCTAGGCATTGGGGTTACAGTCCTTGGGGAGGTGCTTTCATCCTGGTCAGGGCAGCCAGACCATAAACAAGCCACTCATAAGTGAGACTTCTTATTGGATTGGAGTTGGTGTCATGAAGGAAATAAACAGCAGTGAGATGGGGAGGGACAGAGGGCAGGTCTCTTTAGGGCAGTGGCTCTTGAGCTGGGCCTGAGTGAATGTAGGAAAAGGTGATAAAGAGATGGAGAGTAGAGATCTCAGTGGGCCCGAGAACAGGAGGGGCAGCCGTGTCCCCTGCTGACCGTGACAAGGCAGGTTTGGGGGCCGCACAGGGTGGTGTGACTTGCCACAGGGTAGAGGGCGTGGGACACAGGTTGAGGAGGCCCTAGTGTTGGAGACCCCATGCCTGGTGAGGATTTCTGTCCTGCCAGGGACGCCGAGGCCACCACACTGGCCGAGCCCCTTTGACCACCCCCCACTGCCCAGAACTGACCTCTGAGGGCTGCTTGGTCAGCGGCTGTGAGCGCGTCCCCCCTGCGCCCAGCGGCTTCACTCGTGTCCCTCCCCCACAGCGGAGGAGAAGAAGAAGCTCGCGGAGGAGAAGGCCATGGAGATAGAGGAGCAGAACAAGATCATCGCGGTGGAGAAGGCCGAGGCCGAGACGGCCCTCGCCGAGGTCATGCCCATCCTGGAGGCCGCCAAGCTGGAGCTGCAGAAGCTGGACAAATCCGACGTGACCGAAATCAGGTACCTGATGGCCACTGGCAAGTGCGCCTCGGCCGCCACCTTCTCCCAGCAGTGATTCCGTGAGTGTGGCGGTCAGGCGCCGATGGAGCTCGTGCCTGGGCCGCTGCGGTGCTGAGCACTCTCCCCCGGGGGGGACTGTTCCTGCCCTGACTTGCGGACCAGGAAATTGAGGCCCAGGGAGGAGAGGTGGCATGTCGCCCCTCCCCAGACAGTGGGAGCAGGGCCTGCTGACCTTGAACCCAGGCCTGCTCACAAAAGCAGGCTGGGCTCCAGCACGGGCTGTGAGAGAGGGATGGAGCGCTGTGACTCAGTCCTCTTCACGGAAAACGTGACAGAAGTGTCTGCTCTAAATGGTGACAGGGGCTCGACATAGAGGGGATAGCAGGACAAAGATGTGTCCCAAGCCAAGGCTGTGTGGGTGATGCCCTGATCCAAGTCTGGCCAAGTGGGCTTCCAAGGGCTGGGGCAAGTGGGTGATGATTGTGGCAAGTCAGTCTGTGAAGTGACTCCGTCCCCCACAACCAGAGGGCTCATCCGTGGTTGGGAAGAGTGGTCTGGTGTGGGGTGGACAGCGGGTGGGCTTTCTCCCCACGTGGCCTGGTCTGCCCAGGACACCGGCCATGGATACGCTGGTAAACTGAGCAGCGTGAGTGAAGCCCCCTCTCCTGGCAGCCTGGCCCCACGCAGATCCCTGGGTTTGGGAACCTGTCTCTCCTTCTGTTACTCGTTGTCACTTGCTCATGTCCAGGAGGGCTTCAGTTCCCCTGGCCATAGGTAGGTCTCACAGCTGAGAGAGACTGCTGTCCACTGGTTGGTTGTGAACTTTCTACTTGGTGTCCTGGTGGGCGGAGTGACACTTGTTGTCGGAGCTTCTTGCTCCTCTGTGCTGTGTCTCCTGTGGAGGCTGGGCAGCTGTCCTTGTCGAAGGCCATGCCCATTTTTATTGTTAGAGAATGACCTGAGTAATTCTTGGGGGGTCACCTGGAGATGCTGCTGTTGTCGGCCAGAAGTCATCATTTCAGTGTTTTGCAAAGTGTGGTAGCAATGAGGGTGTCAGGATGGACGTTTTAAAATCTCAGACAATGTGTTAGGAGTTCCGATGGAGGCATCAGGACAGAGAAGAAATGCACAACCAGCTGTGTGGTAGGAGAGACCATCAGCGTACACATTTTCGAGGGAAGTATCTAGCCACCGGCACTGATTTTAGGCACTGCTCACAGGTCAGCAGCATAAAAACATTGTGAGAGCAGAGAGTTGGGAAGGATTTTTGAAAGGGGTTTATTTGGGAGGAAGGGGCTGTAAGTCCCTCATGAACCTGAGGGGGAGAGGTGGGAGGGAGCTTCCATGGCACCACGTGGAGAGCTTGACGTGTGTTTCCTTCAGGGAGACGGGCAGTGTGGACAGGTGCCCGGCTCACCCCTGAGAAAGCTAAAAAGAGTAATTGTTTAAAATGTCATTATTGGGCTGGCTGGTTATCTCAGTTGGTTAGAGCACAGTGTTATAACACCAAGGTCAAAGGTTACTTACTGGCCAGTGGCCAAATAAGTAAATAAATAAATAAAATGCCATTATCGGAATAGGTAATACGTTCATGAATGGCTCTGCCTCTTACCTGCTGTGTGACCTTTGGCAAGTCATCTAACCTCTCTGTGCTTCAATTCCTTCATTTGTAAAATGAGGGTAATAATAATTGTCCCCACTGCATCAGGGGCTTTGTGAGGATCAACGAGGTAATACAGGCAGAGCTCTCGGATGGGGCAGGGCACAGGGTTAGCGCCA
>NW_007726258.1:268985-270084 GCF_000696425.1 Galeopterus variegatus | reverse complement strand
TCTGTAGATTTAATTTGCATTTCTTTTATTATGAGTGAAGTTGGCCTTTTTTCATATTAAAAAAAATGTGTGTAAGAGTCACATGTATTTCCTTTTTCTGTGAACCGTTTTGTGCTTTGTCTGTTTACCTGTTGGGTTGTTGTGGTGATTGTTGCCTTTTGTTTTTCCTTTTGTTTCCTTACCCATTTTGGGGGGCTTTTTATACAATAGGGAGACTAGCTTTTTATCCTCAGTGTGAGTTGCAGATATTTTCCCAGTTTTTCATTGGCTGTTTGACTTTGTTTCTGAGATTTGTGTGTGTGTTTGTTTTTGCTGTGTGTGTTTATTTATACGTGGCAGGTTTTAACAAGATTTTATTTTGTGGCTTTTGGCTATTGTGTCATAGTTAAAAGGCCTTACCACTGCAAGATTGTGAAATAATTTCCCCATAGTTTCTTCCTGTACTTTTATGGTTGAATTTTTTACATTAAAATTTTTTATCTATTTGGAATTTTTTCTTGGGGTTCCCTGTAAGTTTAGACCCAATTTTATTTTTTCCAGATGACTACAGTCTGGATTTCTTTAGGTCACCTGGATGGTGAGTGCAGTGAGCCAGCACTTACACCTTGACAATTTTACAATCCTTTAATTCCTTGAAAAGCGCTTCCTGTCTATAATCCTCAATCCCCTTTGCAGAAATCATGAAATGTTAAGCAGGAAGAAGAGGAGTAAGGAAGATTACAAGTGGACGTTTCTCACTATAAAAGTGTAAAAGGCTCCCTTTGTTACTGGCTTTTGATTTTACTTTTCTTCCTTTAGTTCTTTGGATCGTCATTGGGTGTCTATCTCCTGCCCACCCTGAGCGGACACTGGGGCAGATCAGCAGGGAGCCAGGCAGGTGGCGTCTTCACCGTCTGAGTTCCTATGGGAATCCCGTGTTCACGGTGATGTGACATGGCAGAAGGCTAAGAAGGAGAGTGGAGACGGCTGGCGTGTCTGGGGTGGAGCAGCGGGAGGTGGGCAGCGGGTTCGTAGTGAGTCTTCTTCCAGGGAGGGCAGCATATCACCATTTCTGTCTCTCATCGCTGAGTTTGTTTTGTGATAGAAGAAAGGAATCAAA
>NW_007726258.1:219769-268930 GCF_000696425.1 Galeopterus variegatus | reverse complement strand
AGCGGGTTCGTAGTGAGTCTTCTTCCAGGGAGGGCAGCATATCACCATTTCTGTCTCTCATCGCTGAGTTTGTTTTGTGATAGAAGAAAGGAATCAAATGAAGCAGTGCCATCTCCATTTCTCTGACTTACAGCCTCAGTATTTCAAACACCTCAGTTATGTGGTTCCGGAAAGCTCTGTACTCTAGATAAATGAGATCCTAGGGCACGGCCTGTATGCTGATAGCGGAGAACTTCACTTTCATAGACTCATGGGATTTGGGAGCTGGAAAGGTCTGGTTCCACGTCCCCACTTTATAGATGGGAAAACTGAGACCCTTGGATGGTTCCTAACTTGCCCTGACACTTAGGCCTGGGCTCTTCCTGTCCTGAATCTGAAAACATCCCCTTGCTACTTTCCTCCCCTGATTATTCAGAGAGCAGCGGCCTGGGCCTGGCTTCCATCAACTCTGAGAAGACGTTTTAAAGACAGTTGACATCGTTGCCTACTTTCATAAGCAGCAGGCGCTGGCCTAATTGAACCTTTCCCTGGTGACTCAGGGCTATTGCTTTAATCACCAGGCTTTGTGCTGGAGTTGTGGATGCCCTCCCTCCCTCCTGGCCATTGCCCTGGCTTGTCCTTACACTCTGTGGTTCCTCTTCTCCTCGTCTGTCTGCAGGGAGACGGTGGGGGTTCTGGGGCCAGGAGGGTGTGGGGTTTGCCCAGTACAGAAAGTCCTGAGCTTTGATTTTTTTCAACATGGATGTCTAGAATTTTCCTCTTTTAGCCAGACACAGCAACACAAAACTGCCGCCGAGGTCTTTTGTTTTCCCTCCTCTCAAAGATGAAGCATGCAGCACTTCTCTCTCTCTCTCTCTCTCTCTCTCTCTCTCTCTGCCTTTCTCTGTCTCTGACTTTGTCTCTCTGCCTCTCTCTTTTTTGTCTCTCTCTATCTCTTTGTCTCTCTGTCTCTGTCTGTCTCTGTCCCTTGGTCCCCCTCCTTCCTCCTCTAGGTCACCTGGCCTCCTCCTGGGCTCCTGCCCCACCTCTCCCATGCTGCCTCCATGCCCTCCAGGGCCTCGTCACCTTCTGCTCTCCTCCCTTCCTTTTCCTTCCTTCCCTTCTTTTTCTTTGCCTTTTCTGCATCCTCTGCTTCTGTCTCTCTTCACGGCTTTGTCATTGAGGCTCATGTGGCTGTCATAGACTTTGCCTGGCAGCGGGGAGCCTGAGCAGCCCCGCGGGTACCATCTGCAGGAGATGGTTCCATCCTTCTGAGGTTTTTGCACCTAAACTTGCTGCTGTTCTGCCTCCTGTTCCTTTTGCGTTCTGGTTCTCCAAGGGGTTGAGGGCACTGGACATCTGAGTGTTGGAGAAGCAGAGTGGTGGTCTAGTCTTAGCAAACCCAAAGAAAACACTTAAGGGGTGACATGGCCTAGAAGGATCCCAGGATGCGGGGACCCCAAACCTCCCAGGCTGAGTGAACATAGCCAGGTTATCCTGTTTCTTTATCTGGTAAATGTGAAAAAATGATGATGATGATGATGATAATGACAATAATGATGGTAGCTACCACGTGGAATCTGAAGAATCACCCCAGGGAGTAATTAAAACAGTTTCTCAGGCTCCAACGTGACCTACTGATTCAGACTCTGGGGGTGGCTTAGGTTTGTATTTTACTGACCCCCCGCAATGATTCTGGTGCCCAGCTGGGTTCTAGGAGCCTTGTCTGGAACTGATGGGTGAAACCTGCCCTGACCTCAGGGAAGCTCCCACCCAGGAGCTGCTTTGTGTGGGGATCAGGCTTCCTTTGTGTCCCTCACTGTCACCTCCAGAGAATGACTTCTGGTGGAACTGTTCTTTCTGGAGTGCTCTTCCAGGCCAGATTCTGACCCCTCCCCGGTCTGACCCACATGTGCTTTTGCTTCCTGCCAGGTCATTTGCTAAGCCCCCGAAGCAGGTGCAGACGGTCTGTGAGTGCATCCTCATCATGAAAGGGTACAAAGAGCTCAACTGGAAAACTGCCAAAGGCATGATGTCCGACCCGAACTTCCTGAGGTCCCTGATGGAGATTGATTTTGATTCCATTTCCCAGAGCCAAGTTAAAAATATCAAAGGTGGATATAAATGGATGTGGGAAGAGCCAGGGTTGATCTAAATTTGGAATTTGAGTAGATGGGTCACGGATGGAGAGCGAGGAGGGGGCTTGTCACAGGCAGGCCCTGTAGTCAAATGGTGTCACTGTGTCCCTGCAGATAGAACAGGTAGACTGATTGTCCCCAGAGGAAAATGGCAGCAGTGTTGCAAGAAACAGGAAGAACGGATTGAACAGACAATAGCAGTGATGCCTGTGGGTGTTTAATTTAATTGGTAGCTCTGGTTCTCCCTGTCAGGGAACAAGACTCCTTGTCTTCTGCACATCTCCTCCCATGTGCATGGTGGGGACAAGAGCTGGTCTAACCTTGACTTCTCCCCTCGCACCTCTTGTCAGTGCCTGGGGAATGGGCAAGGGGGAGAGGATGGCATCACCCAGCGCCGACCCCTCCGTCTTTGGCTATAGAATGCCTGAGTTCTTTGAGCCCGGTCTAACCCCGACCCCACCCGGTGCTCAGCAGGCAGAGTGATGCTTGTCTTTGCAAAAATTAGTGCAGTTTCCTACTGTCGCTCTTTATCGTGATGGTGTTTTTAGAACCTTATCATCAAATGCTCATTTTTAGCCCCTTAGAAATAAAAGTGAACTAAACACAAACATAACAATTATAAAACGTAAGGTACTCCCTCTATCTGAATACTGATTGGATGAATTTCCACCTATGTGAAATTGCTCCTGGGGTGAGGGTGCGGGTGGAGGTAACAGGTGACCTGTAATGGCCTGTAATCCCTGTCAGCTGCCTGTGCTGAGCTACTGTGGTGCCCAGGGGGGAGTCTCCCTTGTACCCTGGGTCCCTGGGGCTGCTGCGTGTCACATGGAGGCACCTGGGTCATAAGATGTTCCAGGTGGAAGCAAACTGTGCCCCTCACTCACATCTTAAACATCCACTTACACAAAACCTATCCTGGTTTGGCCCCATGCTGATGTCCATAGGAGGGCTGTCTGGGTTCCACTCACAGGGTTACTGCAGAATGAGGGAGTACAGGCTGAGCATCTCAAAGCAAAAAAACCCAAATCCAAAACTTTTTGAATGACAACATGACATTCAAAGGAGATGCTCATTGGAGCTATTTCAGATTTTGGATTTTCACATTTGGGATGCTCAACAGTAAGTGTAATGTAATGCAAATATTCCAAAATCTGAAAAAAATCCAAAATCTGAAACACTTCTGGTCCCAAGCATTTTGGATAAGGGATACTCAACTTGTGGTTACACTTACTTGGGTCATAGGCAATTCCTGTTTTATTTTCCCAAGATGAAGCTTGCCACTCACAGAAGTCATTGTGTCTTTGACCTTTAGGCCTCTTGAGGACTCTCAACACCACAATTGAAGAAATGGAAGCTGTAAGCAAAGCTGGGCTGGGAATGCTGAAATTTGTTGAAGCTGTAATGGGCTACTGTGATGTTTTCAGAGAGATCAAGCCCAAAAGAGACAAGGTATTTCTCATCTGTAAGACTGAAACACCACTGCCAAGAGACTGATTTGGAGTCAGAATTACTGTGTCCTCTGTTTTGCTGGAAAAATTTTGGCAAGGTTCTGACTTTAAACCACATGAAAATCTTTTTCTCCAGTAAATGGTAACCCTGAAATACAACTCTCATTTAGACATAATGTGAACGGACAGAATGGAGGTCTGAAAGACTTTCAAACTGTGTGTGAAAAGTGTGGGATAAAAGACGTTCAAAATTGTTCTCTAGAGTTAAGGCAGAGTTTTTCAACCTCAGCACTATTGGCATTTGAGGCTGGGCAGTGCCTTGTTGTTGAGGGGTGGGGTGGGGGGCTGTTCTGGGCGCTGTAGCGTGCTTAGCAGCATCCCTGGCCTCGCCCCAATAGATGCCAGTAGCACACTCTCCCCCAAGTTGTGACATCCGGAAATGTCTCCAGACATTGCCAAATGTCCCCAGTAGGGTAAATTAGCCTTAGCTGAGAACAACAAGGTCAAAGTAACGTGGAGAACACAAAATACAAAGAGAATTATAAGGTTGAAATGATCCTTTTGAGTCATGTTTTGACATTGTTTTATAACTTAGAATTTTATTACTCAGAAAACTTAGAACCAGTAGTAAGACCAGTTTTGTCTTCAATGTATTCTTTTGCGTTTTTGACTTAGAACTACTGTATCATCTTACTGTGACCTCAGTATGCATGAAAAGTAAACCATCTGCTAAGTTGGGTGCGGGATATCTTTTTCTAGTAGGATCTGCAAACAATTAAAGGAGTAACTAAGAAAAGAAGCCACATGCCTCCGTATAGCATACGGTGACCCCAAAGAGTATGAACATCATTAGAACATATGCCCAGGCAGGAGATCATTTTGTCCCCGCCCTACTACGGTCCTTCTCTCCATCGTTCTGCAAATGATCTTCCCTTAGGTGGCCAGGCTGGAGCGGAATTTTTACCTAACTAAACGGGAACTAGAGAGGATCCAGAATGAGTTGGCCACAATCCAGAGAGAACTGGAAGCTTTGGGTGCCAAGTATGAGGCAGCCATACTGGAGAAGCAAAAGCTGCAGGAAGAAGCTGAAATCATGGAGAGGCGGCTGATCGCTGCAGACAAGCTCATCTCGGGTCTAGGATCGGAAAACGTCAGGTCAGCTTGGTTAACGGAGCCACCTGATGAGTGGTTCTGCGTGAAACAGTTGTGCTTTGTAGACGGACCTCATCAACAGAATTTCTCGCTGTGTTGATTCTTTATTCCATGTTGCATTTTTAGCTGAAAACCATGGACAAGTTCTGATTTTGCTACGATCATGTTTACGGTGGCTAATGGCCATTTTACAGACTCTGTTTTTTATTTGGTACCACGTGTTATTTATTAAGTAATTATCAAGCGTTAAGGAGGCAGTGCAGATGTGGAGAAGGGGAAACCGATAATATCTAGCAAGATGCTCTAAGATTTGGGGGAATGTTTACTTCTTGGTGACCTTTAACACCTGGGTCTGTTCTGGAAGAGTCTGGAGGGGGAGCCCATCTCTGTCACTGCACAGGTGCCTTCTAAGAGTCCTTGTGGCTTGTTCGGTCCTGGCCTTCAGTCTTCAGTGGGTGGGGCTGTTTGATACTTAATGGGCAAGACCATCCCGCCATAGTTTACCCACTGACTATGACAATAGTTTCTAATCTGGCATCTCTAACTGTGGTACAGAAAACACTGAAAAATATTGTCTGCTTACGGGAAACAACAGTTTTCAATATTTCTGAAACTTTGAAGACTATGGGCGTTTACCAGAAGAGGCCAAATGAAACACTTTCTTTGAGGTAGAATTTTCTTGGGTAGAATTCTGTCACTGAGTAGGACCAGAGCTTGCTAGCTCTCCTGGGCTTATTTACATGTTTTTGACTAAGCATTTGGAAACAATGTGATTACTACTTAATAAATAGCTTTGAGACTAAATGAGTCCCACAGATATTTATTGAGACTCCTGCTTGATGCCAAGTTCTGCTGAGCCCTGGAATGGAACAGTCTTTCAATGCCCTGGGTCCACTAGGATGGGAAATTGCCAGATGAGCTGGTGATCTCTAGAAGGAAAGAATATCTCAAAAAAAAAAAAAAAAAAAAGTTTCTTTCTGGCTGGCCCTGCTAACAAGGTGTGAAGCTGGTTCTTCTAGAATGTTCCTTTTGACTGTGGCCAGAGAGTCACTGCTGACCACAGCCTCCCTCTCGTGTGCCAGGTGGCTGCATGATCTGGATGAACTGATGCACCGGCGAGTGAAGTTGTTGGGGGACTGCCTGCTCTGCGCTGCCTTCCTGAGCTACGAGGGAGCGTTCACATGGGAGTTCCGTGACGAGATGGTCAATCAGATTTGGCAAAATGACATCCTGGAGCGGGAGATCCCCTTGAGCCAGCCTTTTCGGCTAGAAAGCCTGCTCACGGATGACGTTGAGATCAGCAGGTGCATGGTGCCCTAGATCCAGAGGATGGGGTGGAGGGGTGCCTAAGGGTGGGGTCTGTGTGGGTGTCACCCAGGGGAGGGCTGATGGGCTGGGGGGCATGGTAAGGGGTACAACTGACTTGACTGCACAGAAATGGCAGGGTGGGCTGCAAATCCAGCCCAGAGTTCTCCCCAAAGTCTGAAGAGGATTGGAGCAGCCTTGCGGGTGGTAGATTGTTCTGGAAGGATGATCCTACATCTTTATCCCTGAATTCACAACTTGGTGAGAAAAATCCATTTCCCTATGGCTGTCCCTTGCAGGTGGGGCTCCCAGGGACTGCCCCCTGATGAACTCTCGGTGCAGAATGGCATCCTCACCACCCGGGCCAGCCGCTTCCCCCTCTGCATTGACCCCCAGCAGCAGGCCCTCAACTGGATAAAGAGGAAAGAGGAGAAAAACAACTTGCGGGTACGGCCAGCTCCACCCTGTTCCCCTCTGCCCTCACTGCCCATTCTCAGGACAGTGTCCAGCTTCCTGAGAAGGCCCCTCCCACCTCCTCCACCTGGCAGCCCTGTGCCTCC
Organism: Galeopterus variegatus; assembly: GCF_000696425.1. Taxonomy (NCBI): domain Eukaryota; kingdom Metazoa; phylum Chordata; class Mammalia; order Dermoptera; family Cynocephalidae; genus Galeopterus; species Galeopterus variegatus. Next base: position 262,348 of record NW_007726258.1, on the reverse strand, counting down.
AGCAAGGCCCAGTTGAAATGCCACCACCCTGACTCCCCATGGCAGCCCGCCCTCTCCTCTGTTCACCCACCCGCTGTGTCCTCCAGGGCAGCACCAACCACCTTAATTGTCCTCTCCTCTTGACATGTGGGTCGCCCTTTCAGGCTGTGAGCAACCTGAAGGTGAGGTTTTTCTCATCTTTGTGTCCGCTCTACAAGTGCAGGGCTTGGTGGCCCTGGACATGGGGGTGGGAGGGTGAGAGTAGCAGCTTGATTGAGATATAATTCACATGCCATACAATTCACCTACTTAGAACATAAAGTTCAGTGGTTTAGTAAATTTACAGAGTTGTGTAGCAATTACCAGGGCCAAGTTTAGAACATTTTTATAACCTCGAAAAGAAATGCTGTATCCCTTAGCTGTCACCACCTCGCCCCATCCTTCCATTCCCTTCTCCCCCCAGACCCTGGCAATCACAAGTGTATTTTCTATCTCTGTGGATTTGCCTGTTGTGGACATTTTATATCAATGGAATCATACAATATGTGGTCTTTTGTGTCTGGCTTCTGTCACTTAGCATGATGTTTTTAAGGTCCATCCATGTTGTAGCATGCATACTTCATTTTTTTTATTGTTGAATTATATCCCATTGTATGGATAGATGACATTTAGTTTGTCTGTCCATCAGTTGATAAACATTTGGGTTGTTTCTACTTTTTGGCTATTACAAATAATGCTGTCATGTAGATGTATGTTTTCAGTTCTTTTGGGCATATACCTAGGAGTGGAATTGCGGGGGCCCAATCATTTTTTGCTGAACTAGTTAACAAATTAGTGATTTTCAGTTTTACCTTTTCCGTATTTTTTCTGGTCCCTGCCTCTTGGTATTTACACGCTGTTGGGGGAAACCTATTTGAATTCCAAGGTCAAGGGAACATGTGCCTCTAGAATTCATAAATGTCTATAGTGGGACAAATACCATTATTACAGGAATGTTCCTAGACTTCCCTCTTCCCTTGCCCTGCCAGGGAGTTCTGCAATTGCCAGCTTACTCCTGGTCCCCCAGTCCATTCCAGCTCCATTCCGTCTCTTAAAGAGGAAGGAGTCTAGCTTATGGGGTGTGAGGCTAGGTAGATCAACATAATAAAAGAGGCTGGAGAGGAAGGGAAAAGGGAAACCCTATGGGAGGACTAGCTGGAGAGTATGTTGAGATATCAAAGCAGTCATGAGGTTGGAGGGAAGTAAACTGAAGAGGAAAGAGGATTCAACCAAAATTGTGGATCTGTGTTTAAATTCCTGAAGTCTTCTGATGTACTGAAACTGTCTCACAATGACTTTTGGCTGCCGATCTGAGCTTTCTCTACGTGATGCTGCTCTGAGCCTGAGCCTCGTGGATTTCTGGGTTTCTATGGGTTCCATGTCTTGCTTCTTTCTCTCCATTCTTTTTACTTCTGGCTCCCTTCAAATTCCTGGCACATCTACTCCCCACTTCCAATTCACGGTTCCCCTGTACAAGCGTACTTCAAAAAGTTTGTGGAAAAATAGAAATAAAATACCAATCTTTCCACGAACTTTTTGAAGGTCACTCGTGTTTGCTGAGGGCACGATGAAATACATTGACTTCCAGCATCTGCTTTCCCTCTCTTCCAGGTTGCTTCCTTTAATGACCCTGACTTCCTCAAGCAGCTGGAGATGTCCATAAAGTATGGGACTCCTTTCCTTTTCCATGATGTTGATGAATATATTGATCCTGTGATTGACAACCTCTTAGAAAAAAATATAAAAGTCTCCCAAGGACGGCAGTTTATCGTGCTGGGAGACAAGGAAGTTGACTACGACTCAAATTTCAGACTGTATCTAAACACCAAGCTGGCCAATCCCAGATATACCCCGTCAGTGTTTGGGAAGGCTATGGTCATCAATTATACTGGTAAGAAGTATGCACGGAAGCTCAGTTGCAAATCAAGGGGGTTACCAAGGCTTTCATGGGATGTCATTTCACTCAGGGACCCTAGATCATTCTTTCACGTCTTAGCTGGTCAGCTTTTAATGATTAAACAACACGATTAAGAAGGCTTGGGGGCCTTTGGAAGGCAATGAGCTATGTGTCTCAGGTGCGCTGAGTCGGGGCCGTGAGGCTGTGCGTTCACACTGGTGTGGGCTGAGACCTCTGTCTGCTGGGGCAGGAGGTCATTCTATATTTGTGTATTTAAATATACGTTATGGTTTTGGACTTTTCCTTTTCTTCTCAGTTGAATTCTGATAGGAATCAGATGCCATGTCTCACATTCTCTAAGGTGGTCGTACAGCTACTTAAAGAGCTTAATTTGATTTGGATGTACTTTGAACTGGGTATGTGGGGGCCTGGATTTTATTAGTGCCTCTTTGTCCTTTTTGTCCACCACTCTGTATAGCAATGTCACCATTTTGCTGTCTGATGTTTTCCACTTCGTTGCTTTAGGGTGATTTTGGTAGGAAGCGAGTCTCTGTGCTCCTGAAATGCTGTCTTAGACCCACTCTGAGCTTATGCCAGGCACAGCTGTGTAGGTGGGAAGACACGGTGCCCAGCCTATTGGGGGGACACAGGCAGTGAAGGCCATACGCTATCCCCCAACAGTCACGCTGAAGGGCCTCGAGGACCAGCTGCTGAGTGTGCTGGTGGCCTATGAGAGGCGGGAGCTGGAAGAGCAGAGGGAGCATCTCATCCAGGAGACGAGTGAAAACAAGAACCTGCTGAAGGATCTGGAAGATTCCCTCCTTCGAGAACTGGCGACCTCCACAGGGAACATGCTGGACAACGTGGAACTGGTGCAGACGCTGGAGGACACCAAATCCAAAGCCACAGAGGTATAAACAGCAGGGGAAAATGCATTGGGATGGGAGTGCGGGGCTGGACATGCCCTTGGAGGGCCAATTTCCTCATTTGCTCAGTGAGAAAGGGGACTCTGTGATCTCAGGGGCTCATTCACGGTAACTGAGGGTTGAGGGGGCATTAACCCGTGCTCTCATCAGACTCAGGCTTGATTCACCTGAGGATTTTCCTGATGAGAAAAGGCCACCTCCACTGGGGTGTGCTATAGGAAGGACAGTCCTAAAGATGTTCCCAGGGACCTTTGTGCATCAGGTCAGCCTCTTTCAACTGAGAGTGATAGGAAACACAACCCTACCTGGCTTAAGTCAAAAGGGAAGTTATCATCTTAGAAAGCAGAGAAGGCCAGGGATGGCTTCAGGCAGGGCTGGATCCAGGACTCCAAAGGTACCATCAGGACTCAGTTTCTCTCCATTTCTGGGCTGGGTGTTCTGCTGGGTTGGCTTCGTTCTCTGCCAGTTCTCTTTGTGGTCACAGGATGGGTCTGGACTCATGTCCCCTCAGGTTCACATCCAAGGGGGTAAGTGAGAATCTTTTCCTGTTCCTATCTTGAAGGTCCTGAGAGTCCCTTAAGTCACATGCCTACCCAGACCAGTCCCTGTGGCCTGAGGATGCTAGGCTTGGACTGGCTGGGCCTGGGTCACATCTTTCTCCCCTGAAGTTGGGGCAGAGCCCCACATATGGAATGAAAAGGGTGTGGGGGGTACTTGGAGAAGTAAGAGCTGGGACTGTTCTAGAAGGGGGCATGGGTACAGGGGAGTCAGGCCACAGATACCTACCACATCTCACCAGAGGGTGGGTGCCTGGGTCCCCTGCAGGCCCTCGTTGTCTCCAGACTCCTGGGAGTGTTGCACAATCTCGTGGCTGTCGCCTCACTGCTCCTGCCCCTTTCCATTTCATTGGTCTTCCTGATGGTAGACATAAAACTTCCTGCTTCCTGGGTAACTTGTGCCTTGTCTTCAGGTGTCAGAGAAGCTCAAGCTAGCGGAGAAGACAGCCTTGGACATTGACCGGCTGCGGGACGGCTACCGGCCGGCTGCCAGGAGGGGGGCCATCCTGTTTTTCGTGTTGTCTGAGATGGCCCTTGTCAACTCCATGTACCAGTACTCCCTGATCGCCTTCTTAGAGGTCTTTGGACTGTCACTCAAGAAGTCACTGCCTGATTCCATTCTCATGAAGCGGTTAAGGAACATCATGGACACGTTGACCTTCAACATCTATAACTATGGTTGCACAGGTGAGCACTTTTCGCATTGATTAGAACAAATGTGCATGTCTCGGTGTGTATGATGCGGCTTTAAGGAAATGATCTTTGAAAATGAAAACTTACCAAATGGCAGAAATGTGACTATTCTCTTTATAAGAGGAATATTTAGAGCATGGGTTTTTAAAATAGTAGCTTTATTGAGATATAATTCACATACCATAAGTTCCCTCTTTAAAAGATACACAATTCCATGATTTGTAGTGTATTCACAGAGTTGTACAATCATCACCACCATCTAGTTCCAGAACATTTCCAACAGCCCCAAAACAAAACCCTGGACCATTAGCAGTCACTCCCTATTTCCCCTTCCCCAGCCCCTGCCAACCACTGATCTACTTTCTGTCTCTACAGATTTACCTATTCTGAACATTTCCTATACATGGAATCACACAGTACGTGACTTTTCGTGACTGGCTTCTTTAACTTAGCATCATGTTTTCAAGGTTCATCCATGTTGAACTGTGTGTTGGTGTTTCATTCCTTTTTATGGCTGAGTAATATTACATTGTGTGGACAGACCACATTTTGTTTATCTCGTGAAGAGCTGGGCATTTGGGTTGTTTCTTGTTTTTGGCTATTATGAATAATGCTGCTATGAACATTAAGGTACAGGTTTTTATGTGAACATATGTTTTTAACTATCTTGGATATATATCTAGGAGTGGAATTGCTAGGTCATATGGTAACTCTATATAAACTTTTTGAGGAATTGCCAAACTGTTTTCCAAAATGGCTGCATTGTTTTTCAATCCCTAAAGCATTGATTTCTAAATACTAAATACTTTTTATTATGGAAAATTTCAAGCATATACAAAAGAGGATAGTATAATGACCTTCCATGTACCCATTACCTAGCAGTAATCAGCTCTGGGTTAATTTATACCACAACACGGTTTCCTGATTATTTTGAAATTTTTCTTTGTATTTAAATCATTTATCTGTAAATACTGTCATCCCTTAGTATCCACAGGTGATTGGTTTCAGGACCCCTTGCGGATACCAAAACCTTCAGATGCTCTTATATAAAATGGTGTAGTATTGCATATAACCCACATGCATCCTTCTGTATACTTTAGATCATCTCTAGATTATTTATACCTAATACAATGTAAATGCAATGTAAGTAGTTATACTGTATTGTTTTTTATTTGTATTATTTTATTGTTGTATTGTCATTATTTTTAAAAAGTATTTTTGACCCACAGTTGGTTGTATCTGAGGATGTGTAGCCTGCAGATATGGAGGGCCGACTGTATTTTAGTTTGTATTTGTAAAACAAGGGTCAACAAACTTTTCTGTAAAGGGCATATAATAAATATTTTAGGCTTCGAAGGCCCATTGTAGCACAAAAGCAGCCATAGATGATATGTAAATGAATGGGCATGGCTGTATTCCAATAAAGCTTTATTTACAAAAACAGGCAGTGGGCTGGATTTGAAACCTGGCTGTGGTTTACCCATCCCTACTCTAAAATATAAGATTCTTTTTCAAAACTTAGACATAATGCCATTACAATATCTAAAATTAATAATTCCTTAATATCACCATATATCTAGGGTTCGAGTATTTCCAATTGCCTTATAAAGTATTTTTTACATTTGCTTAAATCAGGATCTCAATAAGGTCTATACTTTATAATTGGTTATATGTCACTTAATCTCTCTCTTTTTTTCCCCTTACACTTATTTGAGAGAAACCTGCTTGATTGTCTTGGATGATTTCCCGTAGTCGGAACTTTGCTGATTGCATCTCTGTGGTGTGTTAAATATGTTCCTCTGTCTCCTTTATTTCCTGCAAATTTGTAATGAAGTTAGAGCTTGAACAGATTTAGGTTCTGTTTTTGGTAAGAATACTTCATATGTGGTATTTCCATCAGGAATCACATAATTTCTAGTCTTTTTTGTGTGTGATGTTACCAGCCAATTAAAAGGATTTTAAAAATCTGCCTATTTATTAAGGCTTACAAAAGAATAATATTCTAATTCTTGCAATCATTCTGCATTTCTTAGCTGAAATGGTTTCATGAAGAGAAATTTAGCTCTGATCAACTATTTGGTTACCATGAGGTATAGTTCATATGAGAAAGGCAGGTCAAATGCTGGATTCTTCTCCTTTATTATTTTTATTTTTTGTATTCTTATGAACTCATGGATTTAAACATATTTGGTATGTTTCAGTACATTTCAGTAATTGCCCTTATTGATGTTCAAATCATCCTACCTTTGGCTATTTGGAGCCTTTTCAGGTTGGCTTATGAGTCCTTTGCCCCAATTTGTAGTCTTTGATAGTTTCCCTACTTTCTGGTAGGACAAGGTATTTCAGGTGCATCATGAACATAACTTGCCTCAGACCTGGAATCAGCCATTTGTCCAAGGAACCCTGGTTCTTTTGAGCACAAAATATTATTTAGAGACCAAAATCTCAGTGCTATGGGTGCTCAATACCTTTTCAGTGGGCTGAGCTAAGAAATTTTAAAAATATACCATGAGTTCATAGTGACAATTCCAATTCAAATTTAGAACTAAAGGATTTTTACTTAATCACATCAATGATATACCAGTATCTATCTCCTTCCCTCATGTAAAAACCCTGTTTTTTTCTTTCTTATTACGTCAATAAACTCATTTGTTTATTACACACACACACACACACACACACACACACACACACACACACACACACACACAGAGTCTCATAATAACAATACCGAAACAACAGCCACCAATATGATTACTGAAAGCAGTTCAAAATGTCTTTTTTTGTCCCCAAAGGTAAAAATTGCTAGTGGGGTGTTCAGTTAAATTACTGTGTTTTTATATAACTCAGAATAGTTCCTCTCTGTGTGTTTATGCCACCAACTTAATACACAGTTACATTCATTTTTTCATTTTGCCTTTGACTATTAGAGTTTAAAATTTTAATTAAATGTACATGGTTCTGAAGTCAAAATATATTCAGGAAATTCTGTAAAAAAATGACCAATTTCAGGGTGGACCAATTGCTCTCCATTCTGGTGTCTATCTTCATCTTCATCTTGGGTATTCACTTTACCTTTCTCTTGTGTTGAATCTTCTGTTTTCTGTTCTTGTGTCTTCCTCCTTTGTGGCTTAATGCTTATTTTGGCAATCCTTTTGCTTTCTCTCCTTTATAAAAGCTTTATATAAGCTTTTAGTGTCTTCTCTTTATTTTAGATATCCTAAAATTTCATAATTTGGATTGGTTTAGACCTATTTTCACCCACTGTGGTCTGCCCTCAGTGGGCCATTTCAATCTGTAAATTTATGTCTTTCAGTACTGAAAAATTTTTGTGAATTATTTGTTTCCTTATCTCTAATTTCCCTATATTCTCTTTCTGGAGCTCCAATTATTTAGATGTTGGACCTCCTTGGATGATTCTCTAATTTTCTTTTTGCTCATATTTTCCATGTTTTTACTTTGCTGCTCTGTTTTCTGGAAAAGTTTCAGGAGGTTATCTTCTAATGCTTCTGTTGAGTAATTTATTTCCACTATCATATTTTTAATTTCTAGGAACTCTTTTGTCACACTAACATTCTTTTTAAAAAAGAGTCATTCTGTTCATATTTCATAGATAGGCTATCTTCTCTTAGCTCTAAGAAGGCTTTTATGATCTTTCTTTTCTAAATTTTTCTTGTATGGAATAGTCTGTATTTCCTATAAGTTCCACCCTCCCCCCATTTGTTTGTTTTGGCCTATATATTGCAGTTAGAGACTTTCCTCAAATGTCTGGTGATCCTTGGATATCTGTTCACATTTAAGAGTAGGACTAGAAAGCTCTTTGGAAGTTCTCTGCATGGATGGGATTGGTCATGTTGGGCTTCGCTGGGTGATCTGGCTGGTCTGTGGCCATTGGGGAAACTCTCAGGTGTCAGTTTTCTCATGTGATTTAAGATTTCCTAAAGAAGAGTCTTCGACTTCTTCCTGAGTATGTTGTCCTGGCTGCCAGCATTCTGCAACCATGAGAAAAAAGAAGACTAGTGATTCATTATGAAAACTTTCACTTAAAGCCATTTTTTCAGTATGGTTTCCCCTCAACTATGCCTGGGGTTCTCCTGTCCACAGATCCTGTTTTATCCTCTCCAAAGCTCGTGTTTGTGGGGGAGGGCAGTTGCCTAGCAGCATGGAGTGTGAGAGGTGATCTGGAGCCTATTTCTGAAACAAATTGTCCACCCGTCTTCCTTTGTTTTAGCCCATATTCACCCCACTTCCAGAAGTACTTGTTACTGCCACTTCCTGAGATTTGTGTGAATTCTGTGGCTTGGTTTTCAGATTTGGCTCCTGCTGATGTAAGATTCAACTTTCTCAGCTCTGCTAAATCAGCTATCACTTATCCATCTGTCTTTAGCTTGAAAACTTTGTTGCTATTGTCTTTTCTCCAATTTTCTCGGAGTTTATATGTTTAAAAATCTCATGTCGGGCCGGCCCGGTGGTGCACTGCTACAGTGTGCCGCTTGGGAGCGCGGTGGCGCTCCTGCCGAGGGTTCGGATCCCACATACAGACCGGTTCCCGCTCACTGGCTGAGCGAGGTGCGGGCACAACACCGAGGGTTGCAATCCTGTTGCCGGTCCGGTCCGGTACGGGCGTGACACTGAGGGTTGCGATCCGTTGCCAGACACGAAAAAAGACAAAAAGGAAAAAATAAATAAATAAAAATCTCATGTCGTTATAGTAGGTTTTTGGAAAGGAGTTGGGGTAAACTCAGAATGGTCATTTTTAATCAGAAGCCTGTATAGTGACCTTAGAAAGTAGAGGATGGGTAGGGCACACCTGTGTCCCCCTCCCAGTCATCTGTAGGTAAGACACTGTACTGACAACAGTGTTTCATATGACACTGGTGGTGGTTGTGGTAGGTTGGTGTGGGACTGCCATAACAAAATGCCACAGACTGGGTGGCTTAAACAATAGGAATTTGTTTACTCACAGTTCTGGAAACTGGAAGTCCAAGATCAAGATTTTGGTAGATTTGGTTTCTCCTGAGTCCTCTCTCCTTGGCTTGGCTGTCTTCTTACTGTGTCCTCACAGTCTTTCTTCTGTGTATGTGCATGCCTAGTGTTTCTCTGTGTGTACAAATTTCCTCTTCTTAGAAGGACACCAGTGAGATTGGGTTAGGGCCCACCCTAACAGACTCATTTCAATTTAATCATCTCTTCATTTAAAGACCCTATCTCCAAACACAGTCATATTCTGAGGTACGGGGGCTTATGGTTTCAACATACGAAGTTTTGGGGGTATGTAATTCAGCCTGTAACAGTTGGGCAGGAAAGCTATCGTTCCTATAGGGCTGACTGAAGTAGCCAATCCTCCTAATACATACAAACTAGAATTCAAATCACAAATTTTGATTTAGACATTTTTTTCCAGGAACACATTTCTTCTGTTAAAAAAAAGAAGAAGAAATGTAGTATTATGTGTCTCTCAATAAAGACTCTGTTGATGGAGTGTGCTTCCTCTACAATAGAGATTGGCAAACCCACTACTAGCAGTCCAAATCTGGCCCACTGCTGCTTTTGTAAATAAAGTTTTATTGGAACACTGCCATACCCATTTGCATACGTATTGTCTATGGCTGCTTTTGCACTACAATGGCAGAGTTGAGTAGTTTTGACAAAGACCATCTAGCTTTCAAAGCTGGAGATATTTACAGAAAGTTTTCTGGCACTTCTCCTAGACTGTAACAGATAAGTACTTACACTCTGAGTCAGGCAAACAACCAGCACTTTGTTGAGAAGCTGGCTCTGTACTCCTACTGTACTGTGCTTCACTCTCCTCTTCCCAGGAGGGTGTGCTAATGACCTCCTGTAGACATGACCCTGTCGGTTGCATACAAGTGAATGCCACTGCAGACTGCGCTTGGGCGTGACCTGTAAGTTGAGCCCATTTGTCTTGCACTTAGATATTCATGGACATTAGGTGCAAGGAGGGATAAATGCAGCCATGCAGTTCGTGTGTGTCATTTCACTTCTCTTAAATTTAAGCACATTGTGCATAAGAAACTCAGTTTTTAAAATAAAAATTTAAAAAAATCAATACCCATCTGGTGTTTCCCTACAGGGTTGTTTGAGAGGCACAAGCTACTCTTTTCTTTTAATATGACTATCAAGATAGAACAAGCAGAAGGAAGAGTCCCCCAGGAAGAATTAGATTTCTTTTTAAAAGGTAATGAATTTGCCTAGTTTCATTCTCACCAACTTCCTTGTCCCACACTGTACATGTATATAAGTTTGTTCATTAAAACAAGGAACAATAAAAATTCTCCTTAAAATGTGGCTTCCAACAGCAATGCTTTTTAAAATATTTTAGTTGAAAATTTCAGCCTCAGCAATGGTTCTGGTTTGACTCAGAGCAGCCAACCTTTGCATAAGGGCTTCCCCGAGGCTGGAAGCCACACTGGGCTGCCCGATTGGGGTCACGGGCAGTAACAAGGGCAAGCATGTGCCCCCTTCTCTTCCCAGTCTCCTTGTTGGGAAGTGGACTTTTTCCCAAAAATGAAAGAAGTTGAAGTACTGAGCTGTTTGCTTGGTGTTGGCAGCACAGTGGCTGTTTACCTCTCTTCTGTTGTGATTAGGAAACATTTCTCTGGAGAAAAGCAAACGAAAAAGACCCTGTGCTTGGTTGTCCGACCAGGGATGGGAAGATATCATTCTTTTATCAGAAATGTTTACAGACACCTTTGGGAACCTTCCTGATGATGTTGAGAACCATCAGACTGTCTGGCAGGAGGTGAGCTCATATTCTCTTCTTCCTCCTCTTCTTCCTTACATGTCAACAATTTCTGCAGTTAAACTGTGGCCCAAACCCTTGGGTGTGACAAGATATTCTTCTGAGTAACTCATTTGGGATGTAATTAATGCCCTCTAACTCCTTGGATGGAATTCTTTGTCCAATTCAGCTAACTGTGTAGGAGAACTCTCCATCTATCTGTCCACCCAGCTATGCATCTGCCCATCCACCCATCCATCTGCCCATTCATCCATCCATCTGCCCATCCTTCCATCCATCTGCCCATCCATCCATCCATCCATCCATCCATCCATCCATCCATCCATCCATCCATCCATCCATCCATCCATCCATCCATCCATCCATCCATCCATCCATCCATCCATCCATCCATCCATCCATCCATCCATCCATCCATCCATCCATCCATCCATCCATCCATCCATCCATCCATCCATCCATCCATCCATCCATCCATCCATCCATCCATCCATCCATCCATCCATCCATCCATCCATCCATCCATCCATCCATCCATCCATCCATCCATCCATCCATCCATCCATCCATCCATCCATCCATCCATCCATCCATCCATCCATCCATCCATCCATCCATCCATCCATCCATCCATCCATCCATCCATCCATCCATCCATCCATCCATCCATCCATCCATCCATCCATCCATCCATCCATCCATCCATCCATCCATCCATCCATCCATCCATCCATCCATCCATCCATCCATCCATCCATCCATCCATCCATCCATCCATCCATCCATCCATCCATCCATCCATCCATCCATCCATCCATCCATCCATCTGCCCATCCATCTATCCATCCATCCATCCATGCATCCATCCATCCATCCATCCATCCATCCATCCATCCATCCATCCATCCATCCATCCATCCATCCATCCATCCATCCATCCATCCATCCATCCATCCATCCATCCATCCATCCATCCATCCATCCATCCATCCATCCATCCATCCATCCATCCATCCATCCATCCATCCATCCATCCATCCATCCATCCATCCATCCATCCATCCATCCATCCATCCATCCATCCATCCATCCATCCATCCATCCATCCATCCATCCATCCATCCATTCATCCTCCCCAGAAATATTTATTGAGCATCTATCATGTACCATGTCCCTTGATGGGCTCTGGGGACTCAACAATGAATAAGACTCAGTCCATCCCTTTCTGAGGTTTATAGTTTTCTGGGGTAGAAAATGACAGATCTGACCAGAAGTAACCTTGAGTTTACATATCCATAGATTCTCATACCTTTACAGTAGCTTTCGGCACCTTCACATAAAAATGAGTGTCTATGTCACTTCTGAGTTGACACCACATGAGTGTTCTTTGCTTTCCCCAGTGGTATGACCTGGATTCACTTGAGCAGTTTCCATTCCCCTTGGGTTATGATGACAAAATCACCCCTTTCCAGAAGTTGCTTATTTTGCGTTGTTTCCGTGTGGATCGGGTATATCGGGCAGTGACGGACTATGTGACTGTAACCATGGGAGAGAAGTAAGTGTGTCGTTTTCATTTATTTGGCCTTTTCTGTGGGGAAGAATATCTAATGTCCTCTCCACTGGGACTCAGAGAAAGTAGTAGTTGGCCAACTCTGGAGAGAACTGTCACAGCCCTGTCTTTGAGCGGTATTTGACAGCCACTCTAGAACAGCACTATTCAAGAGAAATACAATGTGAGCCACATAGGTAATTTGAAATTTTCTAGTAGACATATTAGAAAAGAAACAGGTGAAATTAATTTTAATAGCATATTTTATTTAGTTGAATATTAAAATATGGTCATTTCGACACGTAATCAATATAAACATAATTGAGATATTTTATGTGCTTTTTTTGGTATTAAGTCCTCAAAATCCTGTGTAAATTCACACAGCAGCACATCTCAGTTTGGACCAGCCACATTTCAGGTGCTCAGTAGCCACACGTGCCTAGTGGCCACCATATCGGACAATGTAGCTCTAGCACTGAGCGTGAAAACAGACAGAAAACTTGGGGTTGCAAGCTCAGATGCACCTTCATGGCCAGCAGGCAGTAGGAACGAATGAATGAGGCTTGGTGGGGTCCTGGTCCACGTAGGCAGCAGCCCTCAGTGCCTGCTGACTGATGCCAGCATACAAACTGGATTCTGAAAGAAGGAAGATTGTGCAAAGAGCTATGGCAGAGGAAGAGTCAGAAGGTTCTGGCCACTGGGAGGAGACAGCACTGATGAGATGGGCCAGCCCAGGCCTGGAGCTGTCCTCCTGGGGAGTTTTCCGATTGTGTTTCTTTCATCAGGTACGTGCAGCCCCCGATGATCAGCTTCGAAACCATTTTTGAGCAGAGCACTCCAAACTCACCCATTGTGTTTATCCTGAGTCCTGGCTCTGACCCTGCCAGTGATCTTATGAAATTAGCTGAGCGAACTGGTTTTGGAGGAAACCGCCTCAAATTCCTTGCCATGGGTCAAGGCCAAGAAAAGGTAATTTGTTGTTGGAAGGGACTAACTACGCTCAGGTGGGGTCCTGGCTTCTGCTGGGAATGAGGTGGCCTGGTTTTAGGCTAAGAGTGCCACTCCGCATATGAGTTGGATGCCTCTCTGATCTACGGAGCAGTCATCAAAGGATAGAAAGATGACAAGGTTAACGATAGTCCTGCTTCCACACCCTCATGTGATCACGGTGCTCTGCTGTTTTCAGAGCCCTTTCACGCCCACCTGTGATCTCCCTTGGTCCCTGCAACACCCCGTTGTGCACTAGGACTATCATTGCCCAGTTGCATGGCCAAGGAAATGGGTGGAGAGAGGCTGAGCCCAGGACCATGCAGGACAGAACCGTGGTACAGATCTGCGACTGCTGATCCTCCTGGGCCAGTGGGCTTTCTCTGAACCACGTTGCGCCTTTGAGAACTTGCTACACAAGTTCAGTACAATGTGGGACAAAGCTTGCAGGAAAAGCCGGTGAGTGAGTGTGGTGGCCACACATACGGGCTTTGCTGTGAACTGTGAGGCTCTGGGCAGACCCTCTGCTGCTGGAAGCCATCTCTGAGACGAGGGTGGAGATGCCGAGGGCAGATTGCGCAGTAGGTGACCCAAGGGCACCAGCTGGGCAGAGCCAGCTGTCTCAAACCACCAAACTCGAAGAAGCTATTTTAATGTCTGCACTCATGGAAGTTTTAAGATATTTCAAAAATCAAGGTTGTATTTGAGTGTTTAGCTTGTTTTTACTTTGAGTTACATTTAGGTAGGGATATTGTGATTGTTTTCCATGCCTAGAGCCCTGAATATTTCAAGATGGCAGGGACAGTACCTACCTCTTGGTTGATTTTAGCTGGTCTCTTCGGGCCCTGCTTTGGGGTGGTCAGGGTGTAGAGGTGACTGTGGGAGAAGCTGGAGCTCTTAAGGCTGGGGGAGGCCATTTAGTGCAGAATGTTCACTCATGTTCCGGGCTTATGACCAGCCAGTGGACATTGGTGCCCTTGGCATGCCTACTGGGTGATCCAGTGTTGGTGTCTCCACCCTCATCTCATGGATGGGCTTCTAGCAGCAGAGGGTTCTGCCCAGAGCCTCACAGACGGTTCACAGCAAAGCCCATGAATGGGACCACGACACTCACTCACTCATGGGCTTTTCGTGCAAGCTTTGTCCCACACTGTCCTGAACTCGTGCAGCAAGTTCTCACAGACCCAGATGGCCTGAAGGATCTCTAAAAGATGGTTTCTTCGAAGGCTCCAACTGGAACTCCTGGATCACCAGCTTTTTTTTGGCTTCTACTAGAGTGGGCCATCACTTTTCTATGGCTTTGAGGGGGTCTGCGGGAGAGTGGGGGGTTGGCGGGGCTTGGGGACGCCAATTCTTCCCTTTTCCTCTGTGCAGGTGGCGCTGCAGCTGCTGGAGACGGCGGTGGCTCGTGGGCAGTGGCTGATGTTGCAGAACTGCCATCTCCTGGTCAAGTGGCTGAAAGATCTGGAGAAGTCCCTGGAGAGGATCACCAAGCCCCACCCAGACTTCCGGCTGTGGCTCACCACGGACCCCACCAAGGGCTTCCCCATTGGGATTCTGCAGAAGTCCTTAAAGGTCTGGCTTTAGGACAGACACTGATGTACCTGCATTCCAGTTCTTAAGATGACTACCACTTTGCTGTGGGGTGTGTGTGTGTGTGTGCCCAGAACTGAAACTTAGGGTGCAGTTGAAACATCATGGATACCCCTTCCCAAACCCCTCTCTCCCTCTCTCTTCAGAGGGAACCACTGTACTGAATTGGGTGTTTATGACTCCAGCCCTGTCTTTACACTTTGGCGCATGTCCATAAAAATATCTAGGCTAGTTTTCACTTACTTCACGTTTATTGAACCTCCCCTGTATCTCTAATGATAGGCCCACTCACAGCCGGCAGTACTCTGGTGATTATGTGTAGAAACTTCTAGTGACTTACATGTCTCATTTAGTTTATTCCCCAGGGAATCCTTTTGGAAAGGTTTTCGTCATTCTCTGTCTCGGGGGCAGGTGGAAGGAAGCCTTGACTCTGTTCACTGTGCAGTCGAGGATCCTAAGGTTCAGAGAGAGGTTCAAGAACCTTCTCAGGGTCACTCGCTGAGCAAGCGTAAGAGCTAGAGCAACATCTAGCTCTTTAACATCTTCGCTTGGGCCCTGGACAGGAGGCTTTTGCTGTTGCGGGTAGGAAAGACGGCTTTACGTAAAGACGAAGGGAGAGCCAGGAAGTCTACATTCGCGTCCTCTTCAAAGCGGTCCCTGGGGGTCTGTGGTTTCTGCCACGATTTTTCTTCTCTTCTGAAGGTTGTCACAGAGCCACCCAATGGGCTGAAACTGAACATGAGGGCAACTTACTTCAAGATCTCCCATGAAATGCTGGAGCAGTGCCCGCACCGTGCCTTTAAGCCCCTGGTCTATGTGCTGGCGTTTTTCCACGCGGTGGTGCAGGAGAGAAGGAAGTTTGGGAAGATCGGGTGGAATGTGTACTACGACTTCAACGAGTCTGACTTCCAGGTCGGGACCCCGCCGAGCTCCTTCTCCTCCTGGGGAAACTGCTTCCTTAGTCGCCTTCTGTCATCCCACCCTTTCTTCCAAGTTCAAGACAGCAGAGTGGTTCCTGCCTGCCTTTTCACGAGACAGTCAGGGTGTGAACAATTTTGAAGATGTTAGTGTAACCAAGCCTGTTCCTCTTCTTTTAAGGTCTGCATGGAAATTCTGAACACATACTTGACGAAAGCCTTCCAGCAGCATGACCCTAGGATCCCGTGGGGCAGCCTCAAGTACCTAATTGGAGAGGTAGGGGTGCTTAGGGAGCCTTGTGGCTACCCTGGGGGCTGCAGCAGGGCTGTGGGCTGGTGCCCTTGCTGTCCTCTGAGCCCTAGGGGTACTCACCTCTTGTGCTTGCTCCCCTTCAGCTGAAGTCCCCTTCGGTCTCTGTGAAAATCTCCCGGCTCATTGCCAGTCTTTGTCCTAAGCCCCATTTACATGGAGGTCTCTGAGCTGGGTTCATTGCCTCGGGGCTCACTGACCTCACTGACCTGCCTAGCTATGCTTTAGGTATGCGGATGGAGCTTTCCTCTTGTCTGTTGGGCACAAAGGTCACTGCTGGAGGCCACGGCTTTCTACAGAGCTCGTGGGAAAGCTTCCTCTGCTAATCTGCACGTGGTTCAGACAGTGACATCGATTCCAAAGACAGAGTGGCTGCTGGCTTCTTAGGTGGTTTTGTTTTGTTTTTTATCAGACATGTTTGGGGGATTTTGCCAATTGCATACTGGCTCCCGGTACCCATGAGGGCTGTTTCTTACTTTGGGCTCTGTTCCCTGGGGAGTCGGCAGAGCCGCAGTGTGTAAGCTCCCTTCCAGTTATGCAGTCAACAGGTTTGGGTGGCCCAGCAGTGAGGTGGCAGGAGTCTCACCAAGGGCAAACATGGTGTTTATCCTGGTCGGGCCTCTGGCCCCGGGGTCCTGGGGTACATGATAGGCTCTCACCCCCTCTGATTTCAGGTCATGTATGGAGGACGGGCCATTGACAGCTTCGATCGTCGCATCCTGACCATCTACATGGATGAGTACCTGGGAGACTTCATTTTTGATACTTTCCAGCCATTCCACTTTTTCCGGAACAAGGAAGTGGACTATAAAATCCCTGTTGGTGATGTAAAGGAAAAATTTGTAGGTGAGATTTCTTGGACATGAGGAAGTATTTTTAAAGCTTTTTCTAAGGGAGATCATAAATGTCATCAGTTCTGTTCTTTGCGGTTGTCTTGGTAGCTCTTCTGGCCCTCTCCCAGTGGGGCTCCTGGGCTGGTCAGGTATGGACTGGTAAGTCCATTAGGTGGCCTGGCAGGCCCTTCCTTAAAGCTGATGGAGTTCAGTTTTCCCATCTTGGAATGATGGTAAATAGATCAGATTCCACCTTGAGGGGCAGAGTGGCCCTGGGGAAGCTCACTGAGCCATTTTCATAAAAGACAGATATATAGCTGGATTGGGCAAGGTAGTGTAGAATTTTTGTTTGAAAACATGTCAGCTGCTAAGCAGTGGAAATTAGTCTTGCGTGTCTGGGGATTTTGAGGCTGTGGGCCCTTAGATATCAAGGGCAGCTTGTTGATGTCACCTCTGTCTGTTCCCTGTGATTACAGAAGCCATCGAGGCCCTCCCACTTGCCAACACCCCTGAGGTGTTTGGTCTTCATTCCAATGCTGAGATTGGATATTACACGCAGGCGGCCCGAGACATGTGGGCTCACCTGCTGGAGCTTCAACCTCAGACAGGTAAAGTCTGTTCTAGAGGATTTCTTTAATTTGATTATGGTCTTATGGTGTTAGCATGATGTGCTACTGGACGGTTCTTGTAGCTTTCCCATACTGTTGATGCCTTTCCAAGAACCAGAAGGCTCAGGATGCCTCAGACCTTCACCAAGATGCCTTGCTTTCTCTAAAAAGTGTCCTGGTTTTAGGGGAATCCAGCAGTGGCATCAGCCGCGATGATTACATTGGCCAAGTGGCCAAAGACATAGAAAACAAGATGCCCAAAGTCTTTGACTTGGACCAGATCAGGAAGCACCTCGGAATCGGAATCTCTCCTACTTCAGTGGTGCTCTTGCAGGAGCTAGAACGCTTCAACAAGCTTGTGATACGGATGACCAGGTCTCTGGCTGAACTTCAAAGGGTGAGCATGTTTCTAACGTGCAGATACTGCCAGATGGAGCACTGTATCAGATGGGTTTCCGACATAGTCTTGCCTGATTGCTCTTGCTTCTGGAAACAGGCCTTGGCTGGAGAAGTTGGAATGAGCAGTGAGTTAGATGATGTCGCCAAGTCTCTTTTTATTGGGCATATCCCTAACATCTGGAGAAAGCTTGCCCCTGACACCTTAAAGTCCCTTGGACACTGGATGGTCTACTTCCTGCGACGATTCAGCCAGTACACGTTGTGGGTAAGTGATGGGCAGCAGTCTCTTTGCAGTTCAAGGGTCAGCCTGGACTCCCTCAGCCCACCTCCCAACCCCCTGTACCCATTCCCCAGTTAAAGTTTATTTAACCTCTGTTAAAGTTTATTGGTTGCTCTAAAAATGTTCCCAGATTCTACAAGCATACCCATATCTTTTTTTTATTGATTATATATCTTTGTGGGGTACAGAATCGAATATCAAGATGTGTACAATATGTGGTGATCAAATCAGTATAATTAGTATACTCATGTTTACAAAACTTAATCTTTGTGACCCTTTACTAGTTTCTCACCAGCCGACTCCCTTCCCCTCTCCCCCTTTCCCACCTCTAATAACCACAGATCTGTTCTCTTATATTTGAAAATTTAATGTATTATTGTGATTCTTTCTTTCTTTCTTTTCCTTCCTTTCTTTTTTGTTTTTAAGACTTTGAAGAATGGTATACATACTTTATTTTATCTAAGAGTATATCTTGGCAACTGTTCCTTATTGGCACATATGGATCTCATTCTTCTTAGAGCATTCCGTTTTACAAATATTCCATATCTTTTCTCCTATTGATGGGCATTTATGTGGTTACCATATACTTTTTTGCTAGTACAAAGAACATTCTGGTGCACATGTCTATATATATGAGTATATTCCATGGCTAAATTCCAACCCATGAGAATGAAGAGTTGGATCAGAGTGTGTGCATTTTAAATTTTGATAGCTCTATCAGAGTTCTCTAGAGAAGTTGAACCACAATATATGAGAGTGATTATTTCCTCACCTCTTTGCAAACCTGTGTATTCTTAATATTTTCCTGATAGGTGAAAAATAACACCTGATAGGTGAAAATAATGCCTAATCGTTTTGCTTTGCTTTTTTTAAATTATGGGCAGGCTGAGTGTATTTTACATGCTAATAGACATTTTGTATTTCTTTTTCTGTGAATTGTCTTTTTGTATCTTGATTTCATTTTTATTGACATCTCCATCTCTTTCATTGATTTTTAAGAGCTCTTCGTATATCAGAAAAATTAGCCCTATGTCTGCCGGTATTGCAAATATTTTTCCCTGCTTGTCATAAATATCTTTTGACTTTGCTTATGGTATTTTTCCATAGAAAAGTTTTAAATTTTTATGTAGTCAAATGAATCAGTCTTTTCTTTTATGGCTTCTGGGCTTTGTAGTCCCTACTCCAAGATTATGAAAACATTCACTGGAGACTTGTTCTGGTACTTTTGTGGTTTCATTTTTATCTTTAATCCTTTGCTCCATCTGGAATATGACAGTGCCAAATTTGGAATTTTGCAAATGGGCTGCCAATTGTTCTATGACTATCTTTTTGCCACTGAGGTGAAATATGACTTTATCACACACCGAGCTTCTATGGTCAGCCTTAATCCTGGCCTTGATGGCAGCCCCTGGCTCCCACCATATGCCCTACCTTCTCTACAGGTCACTGAGGGTGAGCCCAGTGTGATGTGGCTCTCGGGGCTACACATCCCAGAATCTTACCTCACGGCCCTGGTGCAGGCCACCTGTCGGAGGAATGGCTGGCCACTGGACCGTTCCACCTTGTTCACACAAGTGACCAAGTTCCAAGATGCAGACGAAGTGAATGAGCGGGCAGGACAAGGTACAGTCAATTTGGTGTGCATCCATAGCCTCTCATTTAGGATTTCTCTCCCTGAGCCATCCCCAGTTCAAAGGGATAAGTATAGTGTGGACCAAGGTGGGCCAGGCCATGTAACTGTGTTTGTTCACCACCTATGTCTGGACATCTCTGAGGGTGAATGCATAGGTTTGTCCTCAAGCTCCTCCGCTGAGACCAGCTGGGGTTGATGTCAGGGGGAGACCTGAGTCATGTCCACCCTACTAGTTCATCGAAAATGCGCTCCTAGGTTAAAATTAGCTCTTGCAAAGAATTAGGTTGCCAGGTGGCTTCCCTGTATGCCTTGAGGGGTCAGGGGCATGGAAGCCAGAGAGCAGTGTGGACTTGGTTGGAACCATTAAATGAAGCTATAACTTTAGGTCCCTTAGACACGATTACTGACTATGCAAATGATAGCTGCAAATGATGTTTCCCCTCGGGCCATGTTGTCTTAGTCAGAGGCCATTTAACTGCAAGGACAAAAGCCCTCCTGAGCTAGCTTAAGGAGAGGGGATTTATGGCAAAGATTCAGGGACTCTCACAGGTAGGTCCCAGCTGCAGAAGTCCAGCTAGGACTCTGAGAAACTGGCAAGTGTCTGGGCTGTTACTCTCTCTGGGGCAAGTGATTGTCCTCTTCTCTGCTACTCTCTGCATGTCTGCCTGGCCGTCTTTCCCAGAGGCCACTTTCTCTGCGAGGCTTCTTGTTCCTGCCCCCACCACTGTGACTCATGGGGGAGTTGGGATTGCCATGGCACCAACTCCACCCTGGTGCTACCCATCTGTATAGCCTAAGGGCCTGATGTTGTCCAAGTCTGTGTGCCTTGATGCCACATTCCTGGGGAGAGGGTCCGATAGGCCCAGCTGGGGGAAGGCAACGCCTCTCACCCACTTCTCTGGGGCCATGGGGAGGTTCTTGGGGTCTGCAGTATCTCCTGAGTTGTTCCTCTAAAAAAGGAAGGTGGGCAGGACAGAAATGATGAGAAAGGCCTGCACTGTGTCCTGGGTGCATCTGGGGAGGAAAGCCAGTCATTTCTGTGTAGTTCTGTGCGTACCCCAGATAGAGCTGTTACAGAGCAGGACTGCACATGCCTCTGTGTATATCTGGTCTCTTCCTGGTATCTCTAGGATGCTTTGTCTCAGGACTCTACCTGGAAGGTGCTGACTGGGATATAGAGAGAGGATGTCTTGTCAAGAGCAAACCCAAGGTGCTGGTTGTGGACCTGCCGATTCTGAAGATCATCCCCATTGAAGCCCATCGCCTCAAACTGCAGGTGGAGACCAATTCCCTCTCTGCTGGTACTGGGGCCCTTTTTCTTCCCACTACAGTTATAGATGACATGGTTTCCAATAGTCACCACGCCTTTTAAAATGGGGCACTTAACCTCTATGGGTTGGGGAAGCCTTGGACACATGATGAAAGCTCTGGAGCCACTTCCTGGGAAAATGCACGAATGCACATACGTGTGGATGTGGATCATTCCACAGGTATCAGGTTCAAGTTTAGATCCCATGGTCCAGGCAAAAGAGAGACTCCCTCCCTTCTTGTGAAATTCTGCGGGCATTACTTGAATCATAAAGTAGTTATATCTCGTGTGGACAGCAGGCACCTTCTACTCTGCCTTGGCCAGGATCCACTTTTAACGAGGGTGTCTGTGTGAATCCCAGTCTCTGTTAAGTTGCGGGGGATGGTTCTGCAGAGCCTCAGCCACGTGCGTGTTCTCAGACACAGCTGTGCACTCTGGGCACTTAGATTAAGCTGTCACCCCTTGCATGTTAATCAGCTTTCTCCTCTGTCCCTGGGGGTGTCTCACTTGCCTTTCCCTTGCAGAACACCTTCCGGACACCTGTCTATACCACCTCCATGAGAAGGAACGCCATGGGAGTTGGCTTGGTTTTTGAAGCTGATCTATTTACTACAAAGCACATTTCTCACTGGGTGCTGCAAGGGGTATGCCTCACCCTGAATTCTGATTAACCCTTGGGCCAAGAAAACTGGTTAACGGATTCTACGTCTGGCTGGTGATGGATACTCTGGGGACTTGTGAAGAACGATCAAGTCTGCTGTCATTTCTTTGGGCCTCTCAAGATGCAGGAGGGGGATTAACACTGACTTTCATTTGATATCAGCCATTTAAATCTCTTTCCTTACAAATTAACCTGAATGGTTTTGTTTTTAAATCACCTTTTTTAGGACTCTGTGTATTCAACTAAAAAGTAAATAATAGAGAGCATTTTAAGATGTGTTGCATTTTCTTTTTGTTCTCAGAGGAAACACTATTAAGCAAAAGTGCCTGGCATGTCACGGGCACAGGTGAGAATCCTAATGTAAATTTCCAACGGTGTGTTTCTGATACTCCAGCTCTGTTTCAGCAGATGCCCCTTTTTGGCAAGAGCTTGTCTGCTTGGAAGGCTGAGGCTGCTTCTGAGCGGGGTCAGGCAGAGTAACCCCTCCCTGCCCCTACACCCAACATGAGCTGGTGGCAGGCTGGGCTGATGATGTGGGGCACAGAGTAGAGGTGGCCAGAGTCACTCACCTATAGCCACTTCTCCCCCTTCCAGAACTCTCTGGCCCCAGCTCCTCTGGCTCTGGCCTGCCAGGATGCCCATGAGGCTGTTGAGCTTAGTGCTTTGTTCCTATGTGAGCTCCTACCCCCAACCTGCCTGGGTCTGTGTGGGGTCGGGCACAGACTTAGAACCTCTGGGACCAGTAGCCACTGGGCCTCTCTTCCCTCTGCACACCACAAGGCTGGCCCTTCTGGGGGTAAGGAGTGGCTGTACTCCATGAGGGATGGCAGGGCTGAGCACCAGAAGGACAGAAGGGCAGAGGCCAGTCACAGGCAAAAGTAGCTTTTGCCAGAACCTCAGAACATTCTAAGGAACAGCTCCGGCAGTGAGAAAGCATGAGTTACCGCTGGGGACCTGCTCCTCTCCCTCCCAAAATCTCCTCCCATCCCTCCCTCAGGTGGTTTAATAAAAGACACAAAACAGAAAGAAGGCCGGTTTAGAAAATAAAGTTTGTTGGGATCTTGAACATTTTGGATAAAACTAAAAAAAATATGAACACACATTCAGGTTGTGGTGCTATAGAGGAATAACGTTATCTTATTTAGTTCCTTGTGACATACACATACAGCTGCTCGGTGATCGGTGCCACCCTGGGAAAGGTTTGTCAGGAGGTTACAAGAGTCTCCAGGAGGGAGTGGGGTTGCTCCGATAGGCTGCCCTGGAAACTGGGGAGATAGGTCAAGGTTGATATGTGTTGCTCCGACATAATTAGGCGTGTGACTGAGTAGCGATGCAGCCTGTGTCCTGTGCTTTGCCCACGAGCGCACTTAGATTACACAGAGTGGGATTAGAAGCAAGCGGTTGGACACACAGGTGTTTTGCCACAGCAATTAGTAAATACGTTTTCTGCAGCAGGAGCACGATCATAATTTGGTGTCAGTAAGAGGGCAAGAGGAGCAGGAGGAGAAGAATCAGTTGATAGGTCTGAAAAAAATTTGGCATGCATGGGAATTAAAAAAAAAAGGTGTGGATGAGTTTTCCTAGTAGTGGTCACAGTGCATCGCAGGAGGAGGGTGGCGGTGGCCCGCAGGCCTCACACAGTTCTGTCCGTCCCTGAGTGCTTCCTCACCACTTTACCTCCGTGCACCTGGTCGACTGCCAGTGTCTCCACCTCAGGCTGGGCCTGCGGCGGGGTCACGTGGTGGATCCGATGAGCCACCCCAACGTGGGCCCTGTGCTGCTTCTCGCGGGCTGGGCTGTGCTGCTCACTGGCGCTGCGGTCAGAAGCAATGGGGGGGATGACGAGGGGCCTCTCTTTGATGAGGTGGACCTCGGCAGACTCCCTGGCCAGCAGAAATGGGGTGGGGTCAGGCATGGCATCCACTGGTTCACGCAAAAGCAGTTTCCGGCTCTCGGCCCCAAATCTGTAGACCTCTTCGAATTCTGGGTGCAGGGGTGCAGAGAGGCTCTTTTTCATGCGACGGCGAGGCGTTTCGGGCAGCTTGTCTTTAGGGGGGGCTGGCTTGTAGCTGGCCAGCACGGGGCTCCCCGAGGGGCTGGCGTCCACGGTGCCACTGGAGCTGACAAGCTTCTTCTTGGCAGCATGCAGCTGCGCAGTCAGGTAGGTGACAGTGCCGGCCCGCTGCTCCAGCTCACTGCACAGCATGTTCAGCTTGTGGCTTTTCACCTTCAGCTCCTCCAGGTACTTCTTCTCTCGCTCCTTGATGGTGTTCTCCAGCACCATGATCATTGCGTTCTTCTGCTCCAGTTCTTTCAGCAACTCATTATTTTCATTCTCTTTGACTTTTAGTTGAGCTTCCAGTTCTTCACATCTTTTCTTTAGTTCACTGCTTCTAGAAGATCCATCTCCTGTGAGAATAAGCCGAGAAACCAGATGAAGAACCCACCAGATTAAGGCAGAGGCACTAGGCCTGTGGGGCAGGCAGACCTTCCGTAAGGAGGAGAGGGCCCTGTCTAGGCTGCTGTCACCTTCTCAGGTGGGGCGAGTATGAGGAACATGGTGCACAGAGGCCACATGGAGGGCAGGGCTGTGGGATCCTGGGGAAAGGCCTTGCTGCCCTTACGAAAGGCTGGGAGATACGTGGTCTCTGAGGCCCCTTCCAGCTCTTAGTTCTCTGGCTTATGGCAAAAAGAATGTCTCCAAATTTTAAAAATGCTTATGTTAAAACAGGCAATGTCAGAGAGTATTGGACGTCACTAAATACTTAGGATTAAACTGTTAAAAAATCCAGCTGTCTGCTCAGGTGGCGTTCCTTACATGCCTGCTACATTCAAAGCACTACTTTGAAACTCAAAATGTACAAAGAATTCTCCATGTCTAAAACACAAAACTCTGAAGTTAAGACGAGAAGGGAGGTCAGGCCGTCACCTCTCCTCCACCACTGGTCTCCCTCCCTCTCTGTCTCCTGTCCCAGCTGTCCTCAGCCTCTCACTGCCTGCCCACCTGCCCTAACACCACAGGCTGCTCCCTGCTTCTACCGTCCCTTGGGAGCCTGCCCTAATCTCATCCTTCAGCAAGTGGTAGCCACTTGACCTCCCACTCCTCTAGTGACCTGCAGGCCCTGGCCCCAAGCGCCTCCACCTCACACTTGCTCACAGTACTAGGCGCCCTTGGCTTGGGACCCTGTGCTACCACCCTGCTTCTCCTCATGCTGCCTGGCTGGCCTTGTTCCTCAGCTGGTTTCTAGGAAGTCGTGAGCTGTCCACTCCTTTCCAGACTCTTCCTTGCTGATCTGGAACTCACCTTGAGTGTCGGCTCCTGAGTGTCTCCTGAGCACCTACTCCATAAGTAGTGGTCCATCAGATCCCTCCAGTCTTAAGTATCTGCTCCTCTTCCCACACTTTATTTTCCCAATTAGACTGAATCTAGAAATGTCACAGGCCATCTTCGCCCTTCCTCCCTTACAATGCTCATGCCCACAGCCTCTGTCAGTGACTCGCCTGCTCTCCAGTCCCTCCCTGCTCCTGCTTCCCACCTCCCTTCTGGTCTTCCTTCAGTCCATCCTGCATGTAGGAAGCTTGGTTACCCTCTAAATACCCTACTCCCCTGTTCAATACTGGCTCCTCACTGCCTGATAACATCCAAAATGCCAGATGCCTTCCAATTCCTCAGTCTGTCACCAACGTTACTTGCCCCCCGCGTAGACCCTAAGCTTCCACCCACCCCCAGCCTCCTCCTCTTGATCTGTCTTTATTGTAACCTCCATCTTTGACCTCACGCCAGACCTACACATCCATCCTCCCTGTACAAACCCTACTACCCCTGAGACATCTCCCCTGAGCCTCTGTCTGTTCACCTCTTTGGGCAGTTCCCCACCTGCCTGAGCCAGCAAATTCTGCAGCATGCTGTATGCCAGACTCTGAGCTCCCCAAGCCCTGTGGGCAACTGCACTTGTGCTGTGCAGAGCACGTGTACGTTACAAACTCACTGCTGGTGAATTATGTATTTTAAAAACCTGTGTCCATGTATGTCATCTCCCTAGAAAGGATGAATGCAATGCTATTTTCATGAGGCTTTTCTTTTGACCAAAGAGAAGAACAATGGATTCTGAAATGCAGTTTCAGACATAAAGAGAGTGACAGAGACATACACATGTGGCTCTAAAGCCATCTGTGAAGCCCAGGAGCCTGGCCATATGGGCTCAGCCCCGCAATGCCCCTTGTCTGAGGCAGGGTCCATGCTTCCAGCCCACATACAGGTGGACAGTGGCCATAGCCTCCCTCTGAGGAAAGCCTGTGGCCTCAGGCTTTCAGCTACATCCCCAGATGAACAACCTGGACTTTTTCTTTCCCCAGGCAGTGCTGTAGAGGGCTGACTGATGTCTGGAACATCTGAGAACAAGGCTCTCCCTGGGCTTTGCTCGTACCCTATAAAGGGCAGCTTAAGGGAGCAGTCCATGAAGGCAGAAGGCCTGGGTGGCCAGGCTGTGAACTAGCACATGTGGGGCACCTGTGAAATGAAGATGCAGGTTCAGAGACTTTAAAGAACTTGCCAAAGGCAGCACAGCTCCTCCAAGTTGGAGCAGAGCTGTGAACCTGGGGCTCGCTAACAGTAAAGCTGCTGCTCTTGTTGGCCATATGGTCCTAGGAGAGGCTGTTACTGGACAGACATATCCTTATCACTCTTCCTTGCAATAACCTTGTTGTGCTGCTCTCTCCTCTCAGGGTATAGCCCTGGCTCTGGACATCTGTGGGCCCTGACTTAGCAGGGCTACTGAGGGAAGGAGCTGGTACAACTGATTCTCCATTCCCAGACTCTAGAAAGCTGCTCTTTGGTGTCAATCACTCCTATGAATCAGCACCTCTTGTTTTGCCAGTTTTCCTTGCTTTACAGGAAGCTCCACTCTACCACCTCCTCCCACACACCCTTTCTAGAAAACTGAGTCTTCCCCATGAATGCTATACGCACACTGAGCTCATAGCAGCAATGCTCTTTATCACCAGAAGCAGTTCTTCCCAAGGCTGCCTGAGCCTTAAATCACTGTAGCACTTTTTTTTTTTTTTTTTTTTCCCTTTTTGTCTTTTTTCGTGACTGGCAACGGATCGCAACCCTCAGTGTCGCGCCCGTACCGGACCGGGACTGGCAACGGGATCGCAACCCTCGGTGTTGCGCCCGCACCTTGCTCAGCCAGTGAGCGGCCGGTCTGTATGTGGGATCCGAACCCTCGGCAGGAGCACCGCCACGCTCCCAAGCGGTGCACTGTAGCAGTGCGCCACCGGGCCGGCCCACTGTAGCACTTTTTAAGCACATAGGCTCCCAGGGCCCCTCCCAGACTTTTGGAATCCCAGGCTCTAGGGGAGGGAATCCAGGAGTCTGTATTTTTAACTTGTGTCCTACAGCTTCTTAGAACTTGGCACATTGTGGGTGCACTAATGATGTAAAGCAATGATTTTCACCACTGGGGAAGGGAGATGCCCTTACCAGAACCACCTGAGAGGCTTTTCAAATGGCTTCCCTTCTAAGACACACCCTTTGCGAATCATTACCAAAAGATCCTGTTGCTGATGAGAGGACTATGTCAGGTGGCCTTGGGACTTAGGGTTCAGACCCTCAACTGGAGAGGCCAAAATGCAGGACCTGTGCTTCTTCAGATTAGCCTGGCCAAGAGGTGATGGAAAGTGAGGATGCCCTGGTTTTCATGACATGGACACCTAAAGGTCTCAGTCATGGCAGGGGTAAGGGCTGGGGGTCCCCAGCTTCAGGTGGAAATCCTGTTCTCCTGAGGGGGCCCAGCTCCTGACCACAGGGGTTGTGGGGGAGGATCCTGGTGTCCTTCCTCTCTAGGGAGAACCCTGAGGGTAGGCTGTTCCAAGGCCCCATGAAGCCTGACAGTGCCTTCTCTACCACACATAGACAAAAAAGATGTCTTGGCTCCTGAAAGGAGCACTTAGGAAAACATAATACAAGTAACACAAATGGAAAAATTAGTGCTCAGTAATACACTAAAACTCAGTGGAAATGGCTCATGTTGTTTACATGGAATCAGACACTCTCATGAATAATAGCTGCCATTGTAAAGCCTATTTAGAAAAGGAGTCTTGACTCAAATGCAGATTCTGCACATTCTAAATCCTCACCCTGTTCTGGGGAGCAGGCCATTTGCAGCAGGCACAGAGGCCCTTGGGAAGGCCCAGGTTTCGTCTCTTCTGCTCCAGCTGCCTTCAGCAGACAGTTTTTGGGGTTCCCTGAGGTCCCTGAAGATTCTGATGGGGGAAGTGTTTCTGGGACTGCAGCCCAGAGAAAGATGGTCAAGGATCCTTTGAGGCTGTCTGGTCATGTGATCCCTCCCCTGGCCAGCATTTCCAGAGCACGTGCTTTCTGCCAGGCTCTATGCTGAGCTCTAGAGACACAGGGGAGTGGGCCATTCAGCCCTGTCCTGCTCCTCCTCTTTCTTTCAGGTTTAAATCATATATAATTTCATTTCTTGATTATAAGAGGAACACACATTCATTGCAGACAAATCAGAAAATCCAGAAAAGCATATAATAGACATTCCAAATGTACATGTCAATCAAAAGAAAATAAAATAACTCATCCCCTGACCCACTGATAATCACTCTTCATTCTCATCTTTTCCTAGAGAGCTCTGGCCATGTGTGCTACTCTTCACAGAAAACGTGTTTTGTTCTAAGTGTGTTAATGAGTGAAAACAAACAGCAGCAACGTGTACCACAGAAGGAAATGATGTCGTCACTAACTTTTGGGGAGAAGTTCTTACCTGTCTGCTCAGAAGTTTTAAGTGTCAGTTCATACGTTAAATCTAAAAAGGAAATTTTATACATTAATTTTGTTGCAGTAGATTTCAAAAGCTTCATCACTCCAAAAATGCAGAACCGATTCCCATGATTAGCCAGTGAGTCCTGCGCAGATAGAGCAGGCTTTGGCAGCATTAGAGGCAAGTGTGAGAACAGCACAAATATCAGTGGCCACTGAACCCGCAAAGGATAAGAGGAGAACTTCCTTCCCCCAAAGAGCCCCCTTCCCCATTTTCCCAAAACACATCCCAATAATCCAAAATTAGCAAGTAGCTTGCTCTATACATTACACAGGCTACACCTTTGGTTACCGATTCCAAAATGTGTTGTAAGTTCCAACCACTGTATTTTAATTTTTAAAGTCCTCAGTATGTCAAGAAAAGGCTTTGCAGCTTTATGCTCAGTGCATTTGGATTATGCAATGGGGGCCAGGAAAGGCATTCACACGTGGAACACATCAGTATGGGAGCTGGGGGAGAGTGAGCCTGGCCCAGCTTCTGATCTGGCCACTCTGCCACTGTCCTGACAATGGGCTCTGCTGTGCTCTATGGCAGAGGCCCTGGAACCCCTATCCCCCCACTCCCCACCCTGCCATCGCAGGGGTACCTGTGCAGTGTTGCTGCAGCCGCCTGATCTCGGCGTGCAGCCCCTTGAGCGTGCTGGCGTGCTCACGCTGAAGAAACAAGAGGTTCTTCTGTGCACTGTGCAACTGGTTCTCCAGGTTTGTGGCTGCCATACTGACATCCAGGTGACCTGCAGGAAACACAGACCCTGGTTGCTGCCCCAACAATGAGGATCCCAAGGCAGTCAGCTGAAAGAAGGGCTGCTCTCTGTCTGCCCTCCCTGGCTCTGGGTGCAGAGTGATGCACTCCTCCCAGAAGAATGCAGAAGGAAACCAGTGGAGCCTGGAGGGCAGAAGCTCTGGGGGCTCCAGTGCTACATTCAAATCACCACAGTGAGGCCCTAGGGCAGGGACTGAAGCCTCTGCTTACTGAACACCTACTGTGTGCCAGGGCCTCAGTGTGTGTGCTCTAACACCATGCCAGGCACACAGCAAGTTATGCCCAGCACAGAGTAGTCACACACTTAACTGATGAGGGAAGAGGTAAAGAAAGGTGGATTAACAAGCCTGTGGGTCACATAGCCAGGAAGTATGAAGCAGGGATTCATATCCAGGGCCCCTGATTCCAAACCCTACCCTTTCCATACTCCACCTAACCTCAACAGACTGTGATTGACCAAAATTACTCCTGAAAGATTTTCCTGACACTAACTGCTTCCTCACAGGAAAACCTGGCACCTGGGAAGTGGGCTAGGTGTTTCCTATGGATGGTAACTGGAGCTCCCAATGCAGGGAGGAGGAGAAAGAGGTGGGCAGAATTCCAGAGGGAAGCCCTCTGCATTTCACAGAGCTGAGAGGAGCCCCCAATCCTTCTTGGGAGTGTCCCGAGAATGTATCTCACGGGGCCATATGGAGGCTGTGGGAGTCTGGAGTCTGTACTCAAACCCTGCTACCACCCCTGACCCCCCCAGGTTTCAATCATCCCACTTCACCCAGGGCCTCAGATTCTCTGCCTTTACTGTAACTTGAGAAATATGGTGTGGTGAAGTCAATAGTCTTTCTGGAAAGACTACCAAAGTAATTCAAGATGCCTTATGCAGCACTGAAAAATGCCAAGGACTTATAAATTGTTCTTGTAAATACAGAGCCTCAGAGTGCATTTTTCCTAATTTTCTATGACAGAGAACCACCCCTCTCCCCCCCCACAAAAAGGAAACACCACTTCTCAAAAGGCTTCCAGTATGTAGAGCATTTGTAGGATGGCAGATGGGACAATTTTGGAGTTGATAACACACCTGGGCTGTCACTACTTCAGGCGACACTGATAACTCTTATTACTTGTAAGATCAGTGATGTATTTACATTCTAGCTTTGGAGCTAAGAATAGTTCATAACTGGAACTTAAGATGCACACTTTCATTCACACAAGAAAGCTTCCCGTGGTCCACTCTGGTGAAGAGGCCTCAGGATCCATTCCAAATGCAAGCTGAAAATGCAGAGAGGGAAATAAATCCCACAAAGCTCAAGAAGGGGAGTGAACAATGACATTCCTAAAAAGGACCAGGATAAAGAGAAACAAGAGGACATTTCAGTTAGGGGGGAAAATGACAAAAGAAAGCAGTGACTATCAGGAAACAGGAAGTTCAGTTTTTGCTGGGAGCGTTACCTGGTGTACTTCATCACAGGCAGCAATTGGGCAAAGCCTGTCAGAAGCCTTAGAACTAATCATCTCTTTGAACTAGCAATATAATTTCTAGGGATCTACCAAAGGGAAATTATTACTTTTGTGTGAAAACAGGTAGCTGTGAAACTTGTCCCTGCAGAGCAGTTTGTAGTCAGAAAAGACCGGAAACAAACTCAAAATCCAACAGTAGGGAGCTGGTGAAATGACAGGGATATCATTGCTAGGCCCATTTCTATGAAACAAAGGTGGAGTTGCCAGGCCTCTACCTCACCTAACATCCTGCCTACAGCTTACGCCAGAGCTGAGTCTCCATCAAACAGGGCTTTCCTCTGCAGAGCTGGGTGCAGCCCTCCAGCAGGAGCACAAGAGGAGGCTTCTGCCCCTGAGATCATCCTCTGCTGTACCCACAGCTCTCCTGTACAGGCCACTGGGCCAGACACTCATTTCTACATGAAACCCCACAGTTCCAGAGATCCCACTACTGTCTGCTCAGCACGTGGCCTTGGGATGAGGCACTGACCTGAACAAAGGAGCCAACTACGACCACGGCAGGTTCACTGAGTGAAGTGTGCAGAACTGCGTGCCCGCTGCAGAGAGAGCAGCCCCTGTTAACCTTGGCCTTCCCTCACAAAGCAGAATGCTTGAAAGCCAAACAGCCTCGATGTCAAAGGAAAGAAAAACCCGTGAGTGCTGCCTGAGCTGTCAGTCACAATCCCTCCAATGTCCTCCTCCTCGGCAGTTCCGAGTCATCCACTCAGGCATCAATGTCAGTATCTCATCTGGAACGCTAATTTCTATGATCTGAACTTTGGTTTGGAAGTGGGAACTCTTCATGAGATGCCTCGCCGTGACTTTAAAAATGACAGACTCAAATCCAAGATTCTGCTGGCTAATGGAAGAAGCAGAGCCCATATTTTAGGGCTTGCCATTGAAAAGAATGAACAATTTAAATTTGACCCAGAACTGAGTAGGTCTAGAATGACAGAAGAACTGACCGAGGCCTAGAATCTCAGTCCCCGGGAGTCACTCTTGACTCAGCATCACCTGTCACTCGTGTCCAGCCCATTGCTGTATCTTGCTAATCCTACTTCAAGACTAGTTCTCAAATCTGTTCACTTTCCCACATCTCCACTGCCTGAGCCATCATCAGCCTCACCTCAATCACTGCAAATAAACCTCCCTCTGTCTTCTTTTGCCTTCTCAATTCCATTCTCCACATAGCAGCCAGGATAGTTTTAAAAAAAAATACAAGACTGCTTAAAAAACAGTTCCTACTGCTCTGAGAATCGAGTTGCTGGCCCAGCCCTAGGACAGGTCCTGCCGCCCTCCATGGCCCTTTTCCTGCCCCAGTGCTCCCAGCAGTGCCAGCTTTCCATCAGGTCTCCACTGGACCATTCTCTTCCCATCGTGGTGCCCTCTCATGGCTTCTCCTCTGCCCAGAACATTCTTCTTGGGCCCTCTCTTCTGCCCACCTTTCCTGGGAACTGCCATCTACTTATCCCTTAGGTCTCAGCATAAGTTCACTTCCTCCCAGAAGCCCTGGCCCCTAGACCAGACGGGGTTATGCACTCCTGTGGCACCAGGCACTTCATGACCCCATCTACAATTTTAGCTAACTGTCCTTGTGATGGTCTGTAAGCGTGAGTCTGGTCCCCGCCTTCTCACACAGACTACAAGCTCGTTCATCACTGTATCCTGAGCCCTGGTACTGTGCCTGGCATGCAGAGGCCTACAGCAAGCACTTGCTAAACCAATGGGTCCCCGGTGCCAGTCTGTCAAGTACGGCTGTAGTGCCAGGGGAGTGCTAGGCCTTAATGGCCAAACAGCCTTGTGTCGATGGGCTTCCTACCTAGATGCTCAATGTACAGGCATGCCTTGCTCAAAGAAAATGTGATATACTAAAATATCCTAAGATTTCAAAATAATTTCATCCAGTCCTGATAGTACAAAATAAGGTGTGCCTGTACATGGAGATAAAAATTTGTTTTTATATCTACCATAGGGGGCAGGGAGGGGAGTGAAAATCTAACCTCAGCAGCCACCCCATCCCAATCATAGCATGGTATTACATTCTATTTGTAATAAACTTAGATACAATTGAAATAGGCATTCACCATTCTATCTGCCTCCGTGAACTCTAACAACTCTGTTTCATTATTCCTGTAGTAACTACAATAATAAAAATGGCTCTTTGAAGCTTCCCATTATTCTGGGCAGATACTATTCATGAGGAGAAACACAGGTGAACTGGGAGTGTCTGATTACATGTGTGGGACACTGGTGAGTGAGCTCTGAAGGCACCATTTGCAGTGCTCACAGTTGGAGGACAAGGATTGTCAGCCTGTGATGCTCCACTGACTGTTGGCCTCCCCTCCTGCCACACTCCACACCAACTTAAAGGGTTCTAACAAGGAGACACCATCTGTGCAGGGCATTCTACAGTTTTCTGCAGTTTGTTAGGATATCCCTGAATGAGACAGGTCTACTTGGGGCCAAGGAAACAAATCGCATCTCCAAATGGTATCCAAATTGCTAAATTATTTTCTAAGCAGCTCCAAAGAATAATAGTATCACTGACTTTCTGAGGGCAAACGTTGCTGCAGCTTAAAAGATGGTGATGTTTTCAATTTTCTTCCTTAGCTACTGATGACATGTAATCCCTGTAATGATTTAATCCTTCCAGTGCTTGGGCATGATTGAAGCTGTGGAAGCATCTGGTTGTGCAGGTAATTCAGAGGAAGACACGGAGTTGGTCCCAAGGCTTAACTCAGCACATAAGACACTTGAGGAGTCAGAACATGAAGGAGGATTCATGACGGGCCCCTCAAGGGCCAGCATGATGGACAAAGGTGGAGATGCAGCAGCGTCCACCACGGATGAATGACACATCCTGCTGAGGGAGGCATTCACTGGCCCAGCTGTGTGTCAACCGGTAATGGAGGGCAACACTCACAGAGCATGGCTTACAAAACACTGCACTTTCTGGGTCAAAAGGGCAGATACTACAAATTATGGGCTCTTTGTACTGCAGTCTTTTGTCTTGGGGCAATCCAATTTTGTTTCTAAGCGTTGCTGGGAGCCATCGGCAATTTTACAGTTATTCGTAAAACCAAAGGCAGCACAGCTTGGACACTGGTCCTGGTCCTCCTCTCTCCTTGGAGACTCTGCTTTCAGCTGCAGATAATGGGATTCCAAGTGACTGTCATTTCCAGGGCCCAGCCACAGTGGCAGCCAGAGGGCCAGCCTCATACTGGGGAATATGCACAGCTCTGCCAGTTGTTCTTCCCAAAGACCTCCAGCAGAAGCAATGGGAATGGGTACCCCGAAGGTGAAAGACCTGCTGAATAGGTGACCTTGCTCATGACTTGAAGGTTTAGTCACATATACATTTTTTCCTGTGGTAAATTCACTAGGTATTAAACTTCTGTTAATTTACTACACGTCCAGAAAACTAACACTCAAAAAAGGCTTTTCATTCAAAATTCTATAGGGATAGGCTCTGAAGACCTGGCCAAGACAGCTTCCCAGAGTGGGAAGAAATACTGCCGTCATTTCTTAGGATAATGTGCTCTAATGAAGGGTCTGAGAGAGACTGAGGACCCCGACCTCCCTGAAAACTCTCTAGTAGCACGAGGACAAGTGGCCTGTCAATAGCTCGAGTCTAATTACCATCCTAACTCAAAAGCGATGTTCTTTCCTCTCTTCCAGGGCATTAATGTGTAAACGATGACATAATAATTCTATTTATGGATCATATGTACTTGTACGGGCACAGAGTGTTTTCCCGTCACTTATGTCATTTGCTCTCACAATACCCTGAGGAAAAGGAGAAAACTATCCCACTGAAAGAGGAAACAAACCGAGATGCACCTGAGCCTTGCAGCTTCTCCCAGCCCTCAGGTTCTGTGGGTGAGAATCTTGAGGGCCGGGTAGATTTAATTTCATTTGGAAATTCAGATGCTTTCCAAGTTGTAAATGTCAATCTCTAAAGCTTTGAAACTGCAGAGGAAAAATAAACACAGTCCATCCTGTAGGCTCTTAGCTCCGACAGCATGCGAGGCTAGGCAGTGTGCTGGCCTTGGAAAACCACTGCTCACATGTGACCACTGCTCATCAGCTATCTACACTCCAAGGTAGAAAAGTCATACAACCGAAGGGCATTGCTGACCATATGATAGGGCATTCGCCCTCTTGTTCTCCAGGGCCAGACTGACAGAGCCCTCTGGGGGCTGAGGCAGCAGTAAGGCTGTTCTTGGGCAGAAAGCAGCACTCAGCTCTGCCAGCAGCTGCCAGAAACAGCTCTGATGTTACCTTGGGAAGGAACCAAAGCAGACTTATCTTTTCCTCTTTTCGAAATACACCTTTTTCTTTAGCCTCTCTTATTGGCAAACACTGATCTTGCACGCATTTTCATTGGTGAGCACAACTGATCAAGTCATATCTCTCTGATGCTCTTGGAACCAAGCCCTACATCCCCAGAGACCCAGGTCAGTCTGCCCCTCCCTGGCTTTGTCCCACTGGGTCCCCTTTGGGCTCTGTGCTCATCAACACTGGTGTCCTCTTGTCCTTGGCATCTGCAACACCCCTCCCAACACAGGGCCTTTGTATGCCTTGTTCCCTCTCTGGAATGCTCTTGGCAAACCACCTCCTGCCCCCTTGCCTAATTAACTTCCATTTTCCTGCACGTCTGATTACGTACATGCTTCAGATAATTTTATACTTCTTCATAATGGTACTGAGTAGAGATCTAAACCAGAATTACATTGCATTAATCAAAAAGCACTGCTGCAGCATTGATTTGAACATGACCTCATCTCATAATTTCTTGACATGCCAGAAGCAATATTTTAAAATACCCCTGAACTACATTTCTTAGAGTAAAAAAAAAATGGAATGTCTTTGGTAGGAACGGGTCTCATCATCTAAAAATGGGAAATTTCTTTGTTCCTGGGCAATCAAAAGCAGACTTATCTTTTAGCTGAACACAAAGCCTGTGAAAATAGGGTAATAATTTTAGAATCTGAAAAAATAGCACACTAGTACTCAGGTGGTAGCTGTGAATTAGTTATAACAAGCTATTTTAGATTCTAGTCATGAATAAGTTATAACCCATTCATATTTGCTTCTCTCCTACCATGAACGATTGGAACAACTAGAGCTCCACTGCCCTCTCTGTGTGCTTTCTGAAAGGCCCTGACCCAGTGGACGCTGCCTGGCCCTTAACAGACCGCAGCATCTCAGCGTCTGCACGAGGACCTCTGGGGGCTTTTCATGGGAACTTTCTTTTTTTTTCCTTTTTGTCTTTTTTCGTGACCGGCAATGGGATCGCAACCCTTGGTGTCGCGCCCGCACCACGCTCAACCAGTGAGCGGACCGGTCTCTATATGGGATCCGAACCCTCGACGGGAGCGCCACCGCGCTCCCAAGCGCTGCACTCTACCGAGTGCGCCACCGGGCCGGCCCTCATGGGAACTTTCTGTACTGGGCTGGTGTCCTATAGCTTAAGCACTGCCATCAAGAAAATGAAGGTTAGCTAGTAACAAAGGCAGCAACTGCAGTGATTAAATGTAAAAGGAGGATAAATGATTCCTAGCAGGGGGTGGTTTTGTAAGTAGATTTGTGGACTCAGAAAACATGGAAGGGAGAGGAAACCTTCAAAATCAGCTATATAACAACGCCTTTGTTTTGAGATTAAGAAATTGAGGCCCAAAGACTTACTTAACAAAATAGAATAAAAGAGAACAGAGTGGACAAACTCTTGAGATGTTAAAATGTGTTTGGGGATAAATCTGAACCCTATCTTGTCACCTAAATCATCATGCTATCTAACTCATAGGGTTGCTTTAAGTGCTAAATGCAATCAATCAGGTATGGTGTCTGGTATATAGTAAGTTCTCAATAAATGTTAGCTATATAATTTTTATATACGTATTGGTTAATAGTGCTATAAATATGCCTCCAAGTTATTTACTTCGTCCTACTAGAGTATTTCCTGAACATCATCTAAGTACGGAAATGAGCTAGCAAAGAAATTCCAGTTACTTCCAAAGAGGGAAACATAAAAGCAAATAGAAGCATTTTCCGGCAGCCTCTACCCTCCTTTTTCACTGGAGAAGAGCCACTTAGGGAAGTGAATAAAGAGTCAGGCAAAGCAAGGTGCCCTAAGGGACAGTAAAGCCTACTTCCTCCTCCAAAACAATCTATAGTATGCTTCAAGAGGCTAAAAAAAGGTCCAAGGCTAATTAGGCCATCAACTCTCAATCCAAATACCTGCTTTAAAGAAAAGAACCTTACCATCTCTGAAAATGAGTTATTCTGAATTGACAATAACCTGGATAAATGAACTGGTTTAAGTTATGGAATCCTACTACTCCTACTTGTACATGTATTTAAGAAATTCAACTAGTAAGTGATTTGAAAATCCCCAAAAGTTAGGGCAGCAAGAAACAGAGTGTCATTTCAAGGAACGGGAAGCATTCAGCAATGACTCCGGAAATATTTTGAGTAAAAAGAGTTAACACCATTACAAAGTAGAGGCAAAAAACATTGAAAGAAAAAGGTGCAATTGCTTTTTAAAGAGACACAAAATCTTGTTTATTAATAATTCTTAAAGAATTTTTTAAAAACCTAATAAAAACAGGTGTGGTTAAGAGCTTAGTATAGGAGTCATCTTGGGTTCCAATCCTGACTTGGCCAAGTTCAAGGTGCTACTCTCTAAGCCCTCACCTTTCTCTTCTGCAACATGAGGAATAATTATGGTGCCAACATGCTACAGTGACTGGGAAGATAAAATGAACTTTTCAGATCAAACGTTTAGCAGTATGTCTGGCTTGTTGTGATAAAGTGGTAACCGAACTAAATTTGGGCTCATCCAGATGCTAGATAGAGATGTTTTGTGGGGTCCCCTATTCTCTGGCTAGGTAGCAGACATCTTTTCTTAATAGATATGTCTGCAAAACTTAAAAGAGGAAAACTCCAGTAGAAACAAACAAACAAAAGTCTTGTTTTTTATAAGATCAACACCACACAAAGTAATCTGAATATCTGTCAATAAGAGGTTGTTAGCATGGCACATCTAAACTATGCAATGATTTAAAAAAAGGTACATCTATATTTACTGACAAGAAAGTATGTCTATGATAGGTTAAGTAAAAAAAAAAAAAAAGGGTATGTTAAAAGCTATATGCCCCATACCAGCCATTCACCAAAAAAAAAAAAAAAAAAAAAAAAAAAAAAAAAGGAAAGAAAAGAAAAAGGTCATGTGTATATCATCATGTTTTTGAATATATAACTAAAGAAAAAATCTAGAAGGATATACACCAAAGTGTTAAAAGCATTTATTTCTAGATGGATAATTTTTACTTCTTAAAAGTTCTACTTTGGTACTACCTAAAGCTTCTTTAATGATAAACATATATTACTTCATAGTCAGAAAAAAATTATAAAGTGATTTCTTTTTAAAAAGATAATCACTATCCACTAACAAAGTGGTATTGTATATCTCAATAATATTGTTCCAAGATAATCTTGGATTGCTAGAATTATGATTAGTTTACCAGCACCAAGAAGAATTAAAGGGAGGGCAACTTTTACAAAAGCAACAATTCAATGTCCCCAAGATATGCAGAAAATGACAAGGATGAGCACTTGGGTACCCCCCATTCATTACACATTCCTATAATTCTCTGACATTATCCAACATAAAATACAAGGCACATCAACAACTCTTTAGACACTGACAGCCATTTCCTCCTGAAAGAATGTGCAGCCTAACATTAAAGTTGTATTAGATGTGATTAGAGAGACTGGTGATTAGACATGGAAAGACGATATGTAGCTCATCTGGGAAGTCTGCAGTCACTGGAGGCCTTCATGATGGATTCATTAACCGGGCTTCTCTGCACTCTGATTATCTCATACTTCTAGAATTTCTATTTGGCTTCTATTTAAAAACCATGTCAAGTGTCTGTACACTGATAAGGCCTGGCCCCTGTGTAAAAATGTCTCATGAAGAAAGTAAGTCTGTATTTTAGGTTGTATCATGTGGTACCTTCAGGGAGTACCCTGGGCCTCATGCAAAATTGGGCCATTCACAGCCAGGATGCCGGCACCCATCCCAGGAGGCAGGAGCACCAGCACCCCATCGCCTGACCTCAGAAGCAGGAGGGGTTGCTGTCCAGGCCTGGACACTGGACACTTTCCACTTCAAAGAGAAAGTCTCAAAGAGCAGTGGCTATAGGGCAGGAGGCCGCAGGTGGGGCTGCCCTCTGGGAATCACCCAAATAGACCTGTTTCATAAGCTAGGGCTGGAAACATTTACAACAGAAACATCTTTTGTGAACCTCTAACAAGATTGTCATTTACCAAAGGATCTTGAACCAACAATTTACGGACATATGAAGCTCATAACTTACTATACAAATAGTTTTACCTAGTGATATTTTCCTTTAATGGAAGGGAAAATAGTCAGGTCTTATCTAATTTGTGTTTCCATTTCCATATCTAATTGTGATTACAGTAGCTTTTGTTTATGGTTGATAAAAGATATAGTGACCCAAATGCCAAACTGTCTTTTCATACTAATGAAATAGGAAATATTTCTTAAATCTTAGTGCTTGATGATCACAATCTAAATTGTAATCCCTAGGTTGAGAAGACTTGTTCACTTGCTTTAAAAATTTCTCTGTATGGTTTGTCAAGCAGATGACCCATTTCAGCTGATTTAACTGACAGGGCTTCTTTTATCTGTTTTATGGGCCTGCCTAATTATAGTATAGGTTTCAAGGAAAGAAAGGTACTCATAACTGAAGCTCTATACACTTTAGTCATACTTTTCCTTTATTACTTACAAAAAGTTAAAAGTCAATCATTTCGTTCGCTGTAATAGAACATCTGTAGCTAAACTGGGCATCTGAGATGATTGTCATTAATAAATAGACTTTATCCTTGTGATGTAGCAGAAAGAGCTCTGCCTGGTCCCAGCCATGTCATCATGGACAACATTAGAATTTAACTATGCAACCAAACAAAAGCAAGTGAACTCCTCTGACTTGCCCATCTACAAAATGGGCACACACTAATTACTTCAGAAGAGTTTAAACAGGGATGATATTTGCAGATCTTTGAAATTATTAAAATAGTCCAACAATAGTCAAGTCAGTGAGTAAAGTTACCATGGCCACACATTTAATTTTAGTAATTATGTAACTTCTGGTGATCACTAATAAACATTTTGTTTCATTGGACGTTTATTTATTTGGAATAACATAGCTTGACTAAGTGCCGGTATTTTTAAAGGAAGATAAACTTATCGTTTTAAGAAGGCATTTACCATTTCCCTAGATCTTCATTTCCTAGAACTTTTTTTTGATGGTTTCAGCATGTCCACTTAAAGCTGTTTGACCATCTAGTGATCTGACAGTCCCAACATGGATTATTCAGTTCTTTAAAAGTTTCCTTCCTGTAAGCTTCCTGTGATGTGTAGAATAAATGAAGCACATTTACTGATGACATTTTAGACTGACTCCTATAAAGTTCTTTCTATTCACAATCAATCTTTGTTATGTCAGGGAACAAGAGAACTCCCAGAATTATACATTCTAGTTCTTGAGTGAATCATGTACTAATTTCTAGGGGAGAAGAAAAACTCCCCCACAAAACATCTATCTATTAATAAGGTCTGTCATTTAAAATGTACAAGCTATGCTAAGATCTGATGCAGTTGATAAGTGTGAGAACAACAGAAGGTAAATAGGTGCTGTGTATTTGTTTTAGGGCTCGTCTTTGCAACCACAATTTGGATCATCTTAGACAAATGAGCCATTAGTACATTAACCGGGTAGAAGTAAATGAAAACAGATAAAGATAGTAAAATAAGAGGCAGGACAACTTTATTTCATAGATTATGTATCAACTGTGGGAGGAGAGTGGGAGATACTGGGCAAAGTAAACAATACCTACATCTTATACTCGTTAGGATTTTGCAAAGAATGGGATGCAGCCCAGTACCTTCTTACTCTTACTGTCCTTCACCTTGTTAAAGGTACTGTTTCTCACTGCACTTTTGTCACTTTTTCCGTTTGTGCAACTGCCTTTGTTTTCTTTTCCTCTTATATTTTGAAATCATGCTCCCACAATGGGATTAATTAGACTTGGTTGTGACACACTCTTTCAGGGCTCACTTTTATTTAGATATTTTTACTAACAAGCACCTGATGTTTCCACATTTTTGGAATTTAGAAATTTTGGCTTAAAGTACCCAGATATTCCATTTGAAATTCAAAATTCTTAGGTTGTATGTTTCAGCTTCTTCTGGTTGATCCAATTCTGGTTAAGCCTATTGGTCAGCCAGGAGCCTGGGGAATTTGTTTTTCCTCTTAGTTTGCAGAACGGGTAGGATGGTCACCTTAGGTCAGATGTCATAGCCACTTTTCTCACTGGTTGGGGGGAGAGTGAAGCAGGTGCTGTATACATGCTCCATGATGCTTTTTTTCAAGGGTGTGATCACTGCACTTTAAAGTGTGCTAACAGCAATTGTGTTGAATAACAATCAATTCCATCCCAACACAGCCTCTGGGTCTAAGACACCTAGGATGGAAAATACTCAAAGGCATTTTTTTAATTATGAAAAGCTCAAAATCATTAATAAAAATAGTAATTATGGCTACTATTTACCAAGTGTCCATGTGCTGGGCTCATAGATAATAACCTAATTCTTGAAACAATCATGCAAGATAGGTATAATTATACCCATTTCTAAAAGAACTGAGGCTCAGAGGAGTAAAGACACTTGCCTAAATTCACAAACACAAAGTGCATGAGCTAGATGCAAATATTTCCAAAGCCTGGCATGTTCTCTGCCTTGGGCCTTCCTAAAGGGTTCTTCTCCAATTCCAAACCTGTGGTGTTTGGAATCCAGTTCTCATGACAGCTCTGGGAGATAAGGATGAGCTGCTTCCCCACATAAATAATTCTGGTTGTTTCCTGCTTGTTCTGGAATGTTCTGTTGAAGTGCTGCTGCTACCAATGACAGTAGTTGCCACTTGCCTTGAGTGTACCGTGTGCTAGGCACTGTGCTGAGTGCTTTCCATCTCTCTCTCACTAAATCCTCAGAACAGCTCAATGAGATAGCTTTTATTTTCCCAACTTTGTTGGGGAAACTGAGGCTTAGAGAACTTAATTTGCCTTATTGAGGTTACATCAATTAGGTGTTTTCCAGGCACTTTGTAGTTCCCTCTTCCCTTTTCAATTGAGGGAGAAATTGTGCTAACACAGGCTTACATTTTTAGTCAGAAAAGATTTGATCCTTTGCTCAGAATTGCTTTTAGCTGAATCTTAAACAGTTTAATAACAAGATTTTACTAAGAGGTAATGTCCTGCATTGGTTGCAGTCCAGTTAAAAGTGGATTGTATAGGGCCGAGCCCATGGCACACTCGGGAGAGTGCGGCGCTGGGAGCGCAGCAGCGCTCCCGCTGCGGGTTCGGATCC
Organism: Galeopterus variegatus; assembly: GCF_000696425.1. Lineage (NCBI taxonomy): Eukaryota > Metazoa > Chordata > Mammalia > Dermoptera > Cynocephalidae > Galeopterus > Galeopterus variegatus. Next base: position 219,865 of record NW_007726258.1, on the reverse strand, counting down.
TATATAGGGATGACCGGTGCGCTCACAGCGCGCACTGGCTGAGCGCGGTGCGGAGGGTCTCAAAATGGACAAAAAAAAAAAAAAAAAAAAAAGGGG
>NW_007726258.1:208588-218769 GCF_000696425.1 Galeopterus variegatus | reverse complement strand
GGAAAAAAAAAAAAAAAAAAAAAAAAGTGGATTGTATAGATGAGCTGTACTTATCTATGAGCTATTGCAACATTCCAGGGTAGGGATTAACCCCCAGGCTCTGGATCCAGTCTGCCATGTCTTGAATCCTAGCTCTGCCACTCATTAACTATGCCACTTTGGGCAGGTTTCATATAATCGCCAGTGCCTCACTTTCATTTTCGGCAAAACGGGAAAATAGTACCTACCTCATTAGGGTGTTGTGAAGATTAAGTGAATTTATCTAAAGAGGTGCTGTCCAATAGAACTTTCTGTGATGATGGAAACACTCTATTCTCTACTGTCCAATAAAGTAGCCACAAGCCACATGTAGCTATGGAGCACCTGAAATGTGGCTTGTGTGTCTGAACTGAATTTTTCACTTGATTTATTTTATTTGAATTAACTAAAGTTTAAATAGCTCCATGTGGCTAGTGTCTACCATATTCGGCAGCACAGATGTAAAGCATTTAGCACCATGTCTAGAACTATGTGTTTGCCTCTATTATTACTCCAATATGGACAGTCATTTAAATGGGTTTCACTTGCTCTCAGAGATGCCATTATCGAATCTGTGGCCTGTTCTCACTTTGCGCTGCAGGAATCATTTAACAATTGTATTCTAAATGCCATTACCATAATACTAGGGTACTTCAAAAAAATTCGTGGAAAAATGGAATTGAAAGATAATGTGAATCTTTCCATGAACCTTTTGAAGTGCTATGCCGTTTCATATCTTCATAGCATTTATCACTATCTAAAATCAGGTAATTTATTTATCTTTCTTACCTCATTAGCATGTAAACTCCACGAGAACAAGGGCTTTTCTGTCTTGTTCCCGTCTATATCCCCAGCACCTAGAATGAATGCCTCTAGTAACCTGAGCTGGCCCTTTAAGAAAGGGTTCTTTATAGTTGAAAATGAGCGGTGATCTCACTCAGTCTCCGGGCTGACACCACCCCCACCCCGAATTAGGTAGTATATTTTATACTGGTGAGTGTGGGAGCTTGGAAATATTTCTCTGACTGGCATGAGGATAAGGTAGATATGCATGCTTTGGGGAACTGGGGTTAGTGGGAAAGCTCTCAAATAAAAAGACTGAAAAATTATCAAGCCATCTAAAAGTTAAAGTTTCCATTCTATGGGAACCAAAGCGTGGGCTTCTTCAGGACCTTCTGTAAAGTTTGTGACATATAGTATCTTACTTGATGCAGCTACAGACACCCGGGAAAATTATTTCTGTTATGAGCCAACTGGGTAAATTGTTAGTGCTGACATTGTGGCACAGCATCAAACTGGAGATGTGGCTGTGTCACATGTAAACTAACTCAGCTCATGCTTTATGAACTCAGTAATGGTAAGAAGCTCAGACATCCAGGAAATGTTCATGCTGAGCTTTGATGATGCTTTTACTGGTCTGTGATGAAATGCGAACAAGGACAATGCAGTGGGTTTTCCATAAAGCTAACTTTATTCAATTCAAAGGACAATTCTTTATTTTCATTTTAGAATTGCCCAATTAAAAAATGCACTGTTTCATGAATTCCAAATCCTGGGAACAACTCTAATTACCAAGAAGTTATGGTGATTGCCAGGAGCTTAGCATAATAATCACTTTTTTTTTCCCAATTATCTTTTGAAGTTGACAAGGCCTGTTACAATAGGCTGGGCAATCAATACTCTTTTTAAATATGTGCCTAGAGGTTAAAGATTATGCCACTGTATATTTCTAAAGTGTACACTGTGTACTCAGTTCTATGCTTACAACTTATTTGGGGATATGAGGCCACCCACTAAAGTACAAAGAAAACAAAGGATAATTAAATTTTCATGAGGTATATACCAAGTACAAGAGCCAGGGGAAGGTAATCCATGAAGGTACACCCATCACAGCACCTGCAGCTCTCTCTTATTTACCTGCCTGCCTCCTGTACCAGGTTTTGTAAATCCCTGGAAGGCAGGGGCCAGGTCTCAATTATTGTAGCATTCCTGGTACCTTATATGTTACCAGGCACATGGAGGTACCTGATGAATGTTAAGTGGATAAAGACTAGAGTGACAAAAGTTTTATTCTGAAGAGGCTGGACTAAGCTGAGCCTTTTAAAGGATGGGCATGTTTTGGATAGGAGGAAGTATTTCTGATGTGATAAACATGAATGAAGTTTTAGAAGTAACAGTGAGACGTTAAACTATCTGACATGGAAAGAATATTCTGGGGAGTTGTGGAAAATAAGGTTAGATGGAAAAGCCAGTGTCAGATTTAAGTTGTATATTGAAAACTGCTCAGAAAAGTCTAGATGGAAGAGATAGAAAAAGAAAAGAGATATGGAAAAGATGAGTTTCTACACAATAGAGGCAAAATTTCTGCTTAAGGGGATTGAGTCTGGCAGGGATGAAGCAGGATGAAGCGGAAGGGAAGTGCAGTGGCGACAGATCCTCTAGCTCTGGGGAGGGGGGAGCAGAAACACGGAATCACCTTTTGCTGAGTGCTTACATGCCAGGGTGCTAGGTACCTAACAAACACTCTAAGGAGGAGATGCTATTATCCTTATTTTCTACACATTAGCAAGCAAGCTTAGAGGGCTTAAATGACTTCCTTAAAGTTACAGATGGTAAGTGGCAGGAGTGGGATTCATCTCAAAGTCTGACCCCAAAGCCCATTTTCTTTATATACTATACTGTTGTCCCTAAATGAAGATAAATTGTTGTAACCCACTTAAATTTAAAAGTGCTTATCCTGAAGAGACAGAACATTGTTCGCCCCATATCCCATCTGTTAAAAGTTCTCTCCTAGCCTTTTATTTCCCCATAATCTAAGTTGTAAGCTTCTCAGATGTGCTCTGTTTTGCTTGGTGCTAACCGAATTCCAGCGCTTATTCTTGAGAATGCTGCTTGTAAAAAAAAAAAAAAAATCTCAGAATTAAGAGAAAATGTTTCTTCTCTCCTTCAGTTGCAGAAAAGCAGACACTATTCTGGGTTAAGAAGCTAGTTCTGCTAAAAAAAAAACTACAAGTTTACTCTATTTTCTGTGTGGAAATGTGTGTAAAAATGTACAATTCTGTTCTATTACCAAACAAGTATTTTAAGATACCTGAGCTTTAGAGATTGTTGTTGAATCCTTTAAAATGTAACTTTAACTTCTAAAAGTTTGTTTTGTTAATTGGTTGCCTTACTTGATAATTTATTGTCTTAATAATACAATTTAATGTGACATCTCTTTTTTAAAGATAACAGAAATTTTTAAGGTTTTCTGGTTGGCTGGAGGGGCTTGGGATTTCTCTGTTCATACAGAATATTGAAAGAAATGTAGATGCTGACAAATTCTTTATTCAAATGTAGCTTGAGTCTTTGCCTGTTTAAATTAACAACTGGTGCCATGATTTAGAGTAAAGGGTGGAAGAGGATGAGTCCATGCTGTGATAAACATAATCTGGCAAATTGAGGTGAAAGTATTCTCCACTGGGTCTTGGTGGGGAACTAGCTTGCTTTTGCAAGCTGACTCTAACCTGTTTAGAACACCATCTACATAAGCTTTTTTTTTTCTTCCCGCCCCCCACCCCGAAACTCTACACAGTCATTGTTTTGTGGCTGATACAAGACATAAGTTGTGTTTTTTGACCCAAAGAATAGATGGAGTTAGCATGTAAATTTTCTAATTTGAGAAGACAGGAAGCAGTCAGAATTAAAGGAAGAACATACGGAATGCCATCCCAGTGATGAACAGGGGCACAATGGCAATGTCTGGAGACATTCTGGGTTGTCACAACTGGGAGGTGGTGCTACTGGCATCCAGTGGGTAGAGGTCAGGAATGCTGTTAGGCAGCCTGTAATGCACAGGACAGCCCCTACAACAAAGAATTATCTGGTCCCAAATGTAAATGGTGCTGTGGTGGAGAAACCCTGGGTTGGAGTCAATCAAATCTGAGGTGGGCCTTATTTTCCCTTTTGACTTGAGGTTTATTCTGCTCTCCCTGGGTTTCCTGGACTGCTCGTAAACTGGGGGGCATGGAGCTCTTGGGAGAGACCAGCCCTGACCATGTGTGGCTTCCTTCCCATAACAGAGAGCTCCTGACCCTGGAGGGAAAGGCAACCGTCAGGTGAAGGACCACTGGAATGCCTATTTGGATGAGTTTCTTTGCTGAACCTTAAACTCTTGGTGAGGCAGGTGTGCAGAAAGGCACTGCTTTTACCTTTACTGCTACGTGGATCAAAACACAGGCATTTCCTTGCATTATTTGGGTTGCATATAAACTCCAAATTGCTTAAGAATGTAATCATTTTCTTCCCACTTTTGGATAGTATGAGATTTTGTTTTTCCTGTACGAACACTAAAGTGAACTGAGAAATAGAGAGGGTGAGTGCAAGAGAATTCTGGAACCCTAAGCAGGGACTCCAGCATTACGGTTATAAAAGCTGCGTATTTCTAGAGAAATTAGTGGACATAGTGAAGTTGACTCAGGTGTACAGTTTCCACAGTACTTTGATCTATAACAGGTAGTGAATTTCTAGAAAACTTTGATGTCAAAAGGCTTTAAAAATTTTCAAATACAAAGGAATTCCTGCTTTTAAGGAGACCACTAAGTATATAAACTTTATGAAGATTTTAAAGATGCCCAAGAAATGTATAAAATCATGCCAAAATTTCTAATATTTTACACATACTTGCTCTTTCAGAAAAGCTTTTCCGGCTGAGAAAAATCAAAAGGCAGGTTCCATGGTCATCAGAAAACTGTTTACAAAAAAAAGCCATAATTTAAACTTTGTAATTTGCGCAAATGTATTGGAGAAGTTAAAGAAATTAGTGATGAGCTGGTAAATCTTAGAATGGTTTTCTACTTGGAAAAGTTCTCTTCCAAAGTAAAAACGGTTGCTCAGGTTATAAAATCCCCATTTAAAAATAAAGTTTAAAGATACACATACAAACTGAAAAGCTTATTTATCTTATAAAAAAAAAAGTTTCTGTACCAAGAGCAATATAACATGGAAGACTACATAAAAGGATTAAAAGTTCTCTTAGCACTCTTAAGGCAAATATTTTCATACGCTGTTCTGTGAATTTGGGGATATAAAGGAGGGTTATTTCTTTCAATAAAGAAAGCGCCTTTCTTTGAGCACCTTGGAGCCAGGTAGTGTGGAGAACATTCAGAATACACTGATGAATAAAACAAATAAAAATCCTGCCCTCATGGAGCTGCCATTCTGGGGTTGGGGGTGGGGTGGGGATAGACAATGCCACATATGTCAATTTATACAAAAAAGAATTTTTTCACAAAGCCTAAATTAAATGGAACTTCCTAAATTCCTTACACTTTTGTCTTACTCAGATAAATGATCACCTACACTGTTATTTCAGAGTAAGTAATTGTTTAGAATACAACTAAAGTGAGCTATAATTTAAGAAACTAGTATCTTTATAAACTGCTTTATAAAAAATCTTGGACAATATTATATCTTATGGCAACCTATAAAGCTACTCTACTTCCATTAGCTGAGTAATATTTTAAGATGCCATACTTCTCTGACAATTCTTAATATCAACAATTGCATCATTTTTTAATGTAAACTTTAAATGTCTTCTAAAATCCCTAATTCTCTTTGGGCCAGTAGAGTATGTGGTAATTAGTTAATAATCTATATTTACCTAAAGACTTATAAAGAAATTAAAATCGAGGTGGAAAAACATACCTTGTCACCTGACAATCCCCATGGATGATGTTAGGTCTTTTTGAATGCTGTTCTTAAAGCTTAAACTAAGATGGTAAAATCAATCAATGTATTATGGACACTTGATATATTTAATAACATTTAAAAACTACAATTTTAAATTTCTAAATAACATATTGCCACTTAAATGTACTGTTTGGAATGACTACATGTGCATGGGGATACTTAAAAAAGTTCATGGAAAAATAAAATTAAAATACAAATTTTTCTACGAATTTTTCGAAGTACCTTCATATGTAATGTGTGCATCAAGGTGTAGCAAAGCAAATCAATAAAAACTTGTGTATAATTGAGAAGACTAGTAGCTCACAGAAAAGAAAACTTGTCTTTGGTATGCAATCTGTTCTCTACAAAGAAGAATCTCTATTCCTTTTTGCCTCTGCATATTCTAAGACAAAAATTCTTGCCCTCACTGGAATATGTGATCACACTTTTCCTTCTTACTCTTTCTCCGTACTCTCACTTGCTCTATGAACAATCTTGAAAATGGTAGGGGATCCTTGCTCTTAGATGAGCTTGCATTTCTAATGGTCCTCAAGCTATCCTATGTTGGGACTATTGCAGAAATATATTTCCTTTGGTGAATAACATGGTCAAGGCTATCTATGGTCAGTTATCCTTCTCAGATTGACTAGTCAGTCCCTTATGGCAGATCTCCCATGCTGGCCTTGTCTCAAATCAGGCCCAACACGGGAAAAGGGCTTCTGAAGACTGAGAGTAAGTCTTTGCAACCACAGCATCTTTGGCATTCCCCAGACAGTCCCTTGGTAGCTCCACAGGATGTACTTTCCTCATGTCGCTCCTGTGTCCCATGGCTTGGTACACACAAACAGTATGAGATGCTAGGGATAATTAGACATGGGTAGTATGCTCCAAATTTTCCAGTACAGCTCAAGTGTTGTATGAGTCATCCTATTTGTCCAGCTCATGTTGTGGGAAGAAACCATTAAGACAAAGAGAGCAGCTTATCTAGTGTGTGTGTGTGTGTGTGTGTGTGTGTGTGTGTGTGTGAATATATTCAGGTTAGTTTTATTTAAATAAGAAAAAAGGTTTTTCACTGGGTATACAAGATACCCACGTGCAAAGGCTGACACAATGACTGTAAAAAGACTTCTGAAATATTTCATTTCCACATTTAGAATTAAGCATATCCACATTTTACAGGTCAGATTGTAGGTAAAGTTCTAAAGCCCTACAGACTTATCAATTCCTTCACTGTCTTAACCAGAACTAGAAGATGTGGTAAAATGTCAAAATGGAATTGTGAAAAATAACCTGGCCAGGATTTTGTGGAAAGTGGACTGAAGTGGCCAGATGCCCTACCTATAAACATGAGAATTTCAACAAACAAAAATCTGGGACGTTTGCCTAAAAATTGAGTAGGCTTATGGGACTTCTAGTTACTCCCCTAATGGCAGAATGTTCATGTGTGAGATGAAGTTGTGTTCTGCCACTGGAAAGCACTGATGAAGGGTGTCAATGCATTTCAGTTCCAGGTCCAAGAAGCCTGCATGAGGGTTGGCCTTGTCGTCTCTGAACTGGGGGTCCTGACACAACAGCCTTACTGTACTGACAGATCTCTTTCAGTCAAAAACTGACTTGACCACTTTCCTGATGAAAAACAATTCCTCACTTGACATCTATGGCACAATGAAGAGGCTGAGGAGGATTACATGTCCTTTTTCCTCATCAAAAAAGACTGCCCTTCCCTATCCCAAGAAGTAATGCACATTAGTGAGCAAGCACCCGTATGGCTGAAAGCTGCTGCTCTATTCCACTGGAACTTTCTGGTCTGGTCATAGGTATTCAACCAAAGGATAAAGATGATTCATTATCAAAGACAGAGACTGACCCTCCTTTGAAAGTACAGGTCTATTAACCCCTGCTATATTCTTATTTATGGGAACACAAAACTTTAAAAATCAGACCTTTCTTCATCTTTGTTATCAATGTGCAAGACTTAAATATTTCTAAAAAGTGGATCGTCTGTTGCATGCCACTACCTATTGAGGGAGAAATAATACCAGTGCCTTTTGTATGTGACAGCTGGAGAAATAGGGGTTAAATAAAAATCTCCTTTAATGTTAAGGGTATGGCATGAGCCTAACCTCCTACATTTGTTCATCATTAGAAAAATTAGATTAGAAACCATTAGAAAAAAATGGAGATCCCAGGATAATTATACCATGACAGAGATGGAACTTTATCTTGGGAAAACAGTGTTTTTATGTCCACTCTACATCACACCAAAGATGGTCCTTTCAGAGTATAATGGCACTGATTTCTAGGTAAAATGTGCAACTTTGAGAAAGACAGGATTGCAATGATAATGGAAATTATAATTTACATGTAACAGTAATGCTTAAGCAATGTTATTTCAGAGAGTGAGCTTAAAAGAATGCCTCTAAACTCTCTTACCTGTACAGTAAATAGGAAGGGCACAGAATGCATTTAGAAAGATTGGGAAGGAAATCTGAAGAGCAAAGAATAGATCTTATGCAGATCAAAATGTATTAAGTGTTGCCAAAGAGGCAACAAAGAAAAAATTTGTAGAAGTAGAGTATTATATACCTCATATATCATTTATTAAGTTTTCTTCTGAGCCCCCCCACCATTGTAAGCATTAAGTTTCTCAGGCTTGCTCTTTTTGATGCTAATAAATGAAATTTCACTGCTCAGTCTTGAGAATTCACTTACAACAAAGAATTTCACAAACAAGGAGAAAACTTACTCCCTCTTCCCTTACAGCTGCAGAAGAGTAGACACTTCTTGTCTCATAAAGTTATTTCTGATAAAGTGCTAAATTGGGAATAATCATGAAAGTATCATTCTTCGTCTGCTCTCCAGTATGGGGATCTGCATAAAAATGTAAGACTGTTCTGATTAACAAAGAAGTCTTTTAAGACATCTGTGTGATGCATTCTGAGGTTGTGGCCAGAAGCTTTAAAATGTAACCTTTAACCTCTCTCCAAAAAAGCTGCTTTTTAACTGTTTACATTACTTGATAACTTGTTGTCCTGCTAATAATATTTAAAGTAGTATCTGTGATTTTTATTTCTGAAGTAATAAATACTTGTACTTCTTCTATGGTTTTATTTATTTTTTGGTTGGCCAGAAAAACTTGATATTCCTCTTTCCTTTCATGCATACAGTATAAATAAATGATGTATTACTTACTCAAACAAAGTTTGAGAGTCTTTGTCACTTAACTTATCACACCCAAATTCAGCTGATGGGTGACAGGCCCAAAAGCATGAGACAAATCCATATGCTAAGGAACAAAACAGAAGATCTATTTTTAGAAGAGTTTTAAAAAAATTAAGTACATGGATACATTAATTCAGAATTATTTTTTTCCTCTGAATTCTTCCTAAATTAAGGAGATCAGACACTGGTTGAACCCAATTGGTTTCATTACTATCTTGCTTCACTTCAGCCCTTGGGTACTGAGCACTCTAGTGTTCACAGCAGACTTTGCTTTGCTCCTTGGCCACAGACTAGAGTCCTTACCCCACTGACCCACTTAATACCTGTACTGAGATCAACATTCAGTAGCCTAATCTTTGCTATAATGGATAGATCATTATTCCCACTGTTGATAAAATCATCATTCCCAAGATTGGCTTAGCATGAAGAGGGTAGGTACATCTTTTTCTTCTTTAAACACAAAGCTCCAATTCACCTAATCTTTTCAATTCACTGTAATCCTACTTCTCGGCTTTGTTTTACCTTCAGCTGCCAGCATATATTTAAAAACCATGCAGACATATTGAAGAAAACACCCAGTGCAACTTACTGTAGGTGGATATGACTGGACTTTTTGCTGTGAAACTTGAGTCATGTTTGAGTAATGAAATGAACAGAAACTAAAATGCAGAGCAAGCACAAGAATCATCGCTTAATCAGTATCTTTTAAAAAATATTTTCAGCTAAGAACAAAAACTATCCTCCTTCACAACTTGCTGACTCTCAAAAGAATGACTGATACCATCCCATTTTTAAAAAGAGCTTTTAAAAAAAGACTACTCTGCTTGTTTTCCTAAAAAAGGGTATTCTTTGTCTTGACTAAATGTTTATTGTAGAAAATAAAAGCCAAAGGAAGAAATACAAATCAGTTATAATTAAAAAGAGTCTTTTAAAACAACACATTGAATGTGAGAGTGCTTTATTACCTGTAAGGCCCCACACAAATTCAAAGTAGGCTTACAATCATCTCTGATACCAGGCTGGCCTCTAACCCAGTGAAAATCTTCTAAGGGTTCACATAGATGTCTGGAGATGTCGCTATGCCCACAACTGTAGAAGCCAGCATAAGAAATAAAAAAGAATCACAAAACTAGAAGGGAAAGGCAGAAGTCCTCGAATCCAGTGAAGAGCCAGCTCATGAGGAAAGCCCCCCCGTAATAACTTCGTATAGCATACATTATACGAAGTTATCG
>NW_007726258.1:206861-208338 GCF_000696425.1 Galeopterus variegatus | reverse complement strand
CCCCCCCCCCCCCCCCCCGGGAAGGAGCAGCCTGTCCTTTCCACTGCTGGAAGTTCTAATCATAAACAACTACTGCGTTTACATCAAAGTGAAATCTTGTCTTCCTATAAGTACTATGTGTCCTCAGGAATTACTCTAAATAATTAAAATCCCTTTGCTGCATGACAGACCTTCAAATATTTGAAGACTATTAGGACATATTCACTTCCCTGCCCAAACTTTTCTGCAGGTTGAAACATCAAAGCTAGAGATGTAAAAACTGGTGTCATTAAGCTAGCACCTACCTAACTAGTCTGGAACTTCAATCTGACTAAAACATTTATTGTAATCTTGGTGTGTGAGCCATACAAAGGCAGCTAGTTGCTGCCCTTGTAGGATATATAATTCAGTAGATATAATTAATCTTAGTTAATAAACATGTGTGCTCCCTATGTATTAAGAACTATTTATAGCTGACCTTGTTCCAGATAGAAGGAAAAAGATCCATGTCTTTTCTTGCCAGAAATACGAAAAAATGCTTTATAAGTATTTCTTAAAAGCATCAACACTGATATTAGCACCAGTATTGTTGCAACTGCATCCCACCAATTAGGTAATGACGTTAAAATCAATTTATCCAATGTATGACAGATGAGTTAAAAATCCAAGATGAATGATCTGTTGTAAGTAAAAAAATTCACTTGATTTTTAATTTTATTTTAATTTTTTTAAAAGATGACCGGTAAAGGGATCTTAACCCTTGACTTGGTGCTGTCAGCACCACGCATTCCCAAGTGAGCTAACAGGCCATCCCTATATACGTATCCGAACCCGTGGCCTTGATGTTATCAACACCACACTCTCCCAAGTGAGCCAAGGGCCGGCCTCTCACTTGATTTTTAAAAAGCTAACAATAAAAATATCTAAATTCCAAAAAACCTACTTGTTAGACTGATGTATTTAAATGTTACAGTAAAAATCTGATACACACAAATAACTGTCCTGTACTTTAGACTTTAAATATACCTAAACTAAATTTACTGAGTAATCATAATATGATGCAGGTTTTAAGGTTTTTCGGTAATGTGTATGTATATGTACACACATACAAGAGTACAGAAGGGTACTTCAAAAAGTTTGTGGAAAAACAGAATTAAAAGACAATATGAATCTTTCCATGAACTTTTTGAAGTACCTTCATATATACACACACGCGAACAAGCACACATATATAATCACAAGTCTAAAGTCCTTTTCCAAACTTATTTCACATAAGATGAACATTTAGCCAAAAGAAATACATAAATTTCAAAACGTCTTTGGAAGCAAAAACGACTTTAAATGTTAGCGTCTTTTCCCTTACAATTCAATGGTGAGAAAATGCTGGGGAATTCTTGACTGTCCAAAAAAAAAAAAAAAAAAAAAAAAAAAAAAAAAAAAAATTTAAAAAAAAAAAAAAAAACCTTTTTAAAAAAATTTAAAAAATAAAAATTTTTAA
>NW_007726258.1:205789-206851 GCF_000696425.1 Galeopterus variegatus | reverse complement strand
ACGACTTTAAATGTTAGCGTCTTTTCCCTTACAATTCAATGGTGAGAAAATGCTGGGGAATTCTTGACTGTCCAAAAAAAAAAAAAAAAAAAAAAAACAACGAAAGAAATTTAATAAAACAATAACAATGCTCTTTAAATAAATTTCAAACTTAAAAGTTTTAAAAAGGCAATTATAGCTTTTAACACTCTTACAGGTTTCTGGAAATGCGTAATATATTAAAGTATTACAGCTTGGTAGCTTGTATTATTTTGGTTATAAAACCGCTTAGTGCAACCTAAATTACAGAGCACGTTTATATTTTCTCTTAGGCCGCCTCAATTTCATTAGTGGAATAGATCGTGCTGCTAAATATTATTAAAGCTTGAAATCAAACAACAGAGGTCAGCATGAAAACCTAAGTTAGAGAAACTACAGTCAGTAACTCACTGTAGCAGACGGCAGCTCAGTAGCCAAGCCTGGAGCTCTGCTGCATACCTGCATTATGCTCCGTTTCATGAATCACAAGCAAATCGTTATTTAGGATAAACTAAGCCCACATCAAAGCTTGAGAAAAGGGCTGTAAGGTAGAGTACTTACGTAAAGGGATACTAGGAACCGCAACTTATCCGGGAAGGTCTCTAACGTCCACAGGGGGGTAAGACGCATTTAAAAAAGCGGTGTGGATGCAGACGGCCTCCTCCCCACAGCATCCCAGACAAAGCCGGGCCAGGCCCCAAGGCGCTCCTGGTGCACCTGCAATGCGGATCCCTCGCCCTACGATCCCACCCCGGGGCTGGCAGGAGCGGCTCCTGGGCCGGCCTCTCCTCCCCCATGGCGCTGGCGGGGGTGCGCGCTGCGGACCGCCCGCACCCTGGACTGGAGCCGCAGCAAGGGCACCCCCTCCCCTTAGCGGGCTGGCAGTCCCCGCAGGCAGCGGGCGCGGGGGTCGCTGCGCCTCGCTTTGGCCCTCCTTCCCCCGAGTTGTCTCCGCAAAGGGACCCCCCTGCCCACCCCCAGAGCTACCGTTTCTCTCGAGCCCCGGGGTGGGGCGGGAGGACCCCGTCCTCCTGCAGGGAGAGC